>NC_041359.1:25783780-26008780 GCF_900634415.1 Cottoperca gobio
AAGGCCAATATACTGTATATCTCTATATAGAGAGTGATGCCCCGTTATCATTTAACGTGATGTTAAAGTCTGTTATTTAAAGTAAACTTTCAATTTTGATAGCCAAAAGAGAGCTGAGCCAGAAGGCAAAGCTCTCAAGCTACCGGTCGATCTTCGTTCCTACCCTCACCTGTGGTCATGAAGGGTCATGACCAAAAGAACGAGATCGTGGGTACAAGCGGCCGAAATGTGTTGTGGGTGGCGTCTCCCTTAGAGATAGGGTGAGAAGCTCATCCATCAGGAGAGACTCGGAGTAGAGCCGCTGCTCCTTTACGTTGAAAGGAGCCAGTTGAGGTGGTTCATCTAGTAAGGAGCCACCTGGGCGCCTCCCTAGGGAGGTGTTCCAGGCACGTCCAGCTGGGAGGAGACCCCGGGGAAGACCCAGGACTCGGTGGAGAGATTATATCTCCTCACTGGGAACGCCTCGGGATCCCCCAGTCGGAGCTGGAGGATGTGGCCCGGAGAACGGAAAATTGGGGTTCCTTACTGGAGCTGCTGCCCCCGCGACCCGACCCCGGATAAGCGGTAGACGATGGATGGATGAAAAATAGAGTGCTGGCATTCCACTAAATTAAATAAATAATCAATACATTGATTCAGATCGATGGATTTACATGTTACCCCTAATACATAGTACATTTGGATATTTACTGCAGGGGAAAATGTGATTATTTGATCAGCGAGCTGCAGATTTTACTATTCAAAAATACCCACTTCTGCCACTAGGACACTCATACACTCAAACGCACACTTACCGAAACAGCGGGCCATCGCGGTCGATGAAGTAGTTTCCGTGTGCGTCCCTGACGGTGGGGAGGTCTCCTCCAAACATGGCTCCCAGCATGGATTCAGGGTAGCGCTGCAGCGTGGACAGAGACGTGCTGTACTCGCAGCCGCCTACATTCAGAGTCACTGGCTCCCCCATCTGGACGGAGCAGGAACAGCAGTCAGAGACAACACTGAAGGCCTTTCTCATTAGAGAAAGTTCGAACAATTACAGTTCGAACTTAGCTGGTTGACGTCTGGAGCCTAAACTTCTGAGCACAGAAGGACGCTGTACGCTCGGGCGTGAATTCACAAAGAATGAATTGCATCCGCTGATGGCACCATGAATTGTGCATAATGTGCAAGGTCCGATTCACAAAAGACATTGTGCTAATGCTGTTACAGCGCACACCCAGCCATAACGTTTTGCAGAGGAGTTTAATTTTCCCTTTTTTAGTGAGGAAGAGGGAAGAAATAATCTGTTAAATTGTTTATAGAGTAACTTTATTTTTCATTTTAATTTTTGTATTTTCAAAACATGTAGGAGAGCTCCATCCTGTCAATACATCCGAAAATAAATCAGTGTGAGTGGAGCAGGACGATGCCTTCGCCTGGCTACAATCATTAATGATCACTGGAAAGTCTGGGCGTGACACCCCTAAATACAGTTATCACCAACTCTCTGAAGACTAAACGTCACTGTGACTCCTTGTGATTATTAGCGCTGATCTTTGTGAATTGGACTGTTTTTGCAATGAGGTTCATTTTTTCATAAAAACGGGCCAATTTTGCACCTTGTATGCACATTATCTAACTTACATATGTGAAAATAGCACAGGAGCACCACAATGCTATTTGCTTGGAAGTGCTGTTAGGGGTGCATGTCAGCTTAAAATTGGGACCGACATCAGCAGCTCAGCTGTGCTCAGGTGAATACACTTAAACACACCTGTACACCTTTTATCCTCGCTGTAATGTATATTCAAAATAGAACCAAATCTGATATCATACACAAAACTGCTTGTTTGTTTTTCCCTACATATATTTACATCTGCACAAGTGTAGCAAATGTTTAAGCATTATTCTTATAAATCGCCCACAAATTTGAAATATAAACTGATAATAAAACATAGTAAAACAAAAATAGGACATCCACAGGTCATCACTAAATGAAATGCGTAACTAGAGCTGTTAACACTGAACAATCCCATAACGCAGGGGGGGGGGAACCTTTTTCCTTTCTTTTTTTTTACAACATCCTTCGAGGGCCGTACTAATTATTGAACTCATAACCTCTGCCTTTTACTTCCTCAAATAAATAATCATTCGTCCATTTCTCCTGGAAAGTGCGACATTCTGCATCCAGCTTTCTCTTCTTTACACTCGCCATGCTTGTCACTGATGTCAATGAGTCTCGTTTAATATTGAAGTTTTTTTACATGACGTGACCACGTGATGGCACATTCCGCTTGTGTTGTGTTCAAGGACCCTGACCTTGGCCAGGAAAAACAGTCAATCCCCCGTCTATTGCTGTCTAGATTTTATTTTGTTTTTCTAGTTGATTTGTTTGCGTGTGTTTATGAATTACCTCGAGGGCCGGATCAAATGAGGTTCCCCACCCCTGCCATAACGATACACTGCATTGTTAGTGGGACTGAAAGTTTTTAACAACTATAGTAACAACTATTTGAAGGTCCTCATAAAGTACAACGATACACACACACACACACACACACATAAACACAGCAGCATGAATGCATGTGCCATCATTCAAAAGTCAGATATTGATCAACTGGCCAAAGGTCAAACTGCCAGAAAGCGACACAGTTCAGACAGAAAAATGTCTGCAGCAAAAGAAAAAACATTTTTCTGTGTGTGTGCAGATGTATTTTTACAAAAAACATATCTGCACACACACACACACACACACACACACACACACACACACACACACACACACACACACACACACACACACACACACACACACACACACACACACACACACACACACACACACACTCACCATGTGACCCAGGTCTCCATTCTCCATCTGCAGCCCTACACTGGCTGACTGTTGTTTCTCTTCGGGTTCAGACTGTTGAGAAGATCATTTCCACAATCACCTGCAACAAAGAGGATGACAAGATGGTTGCCATGGAGATAAGTGTTCCAGCTGATGCCACTTTGACATGGTCCAGACATTATCTGGCCGATTAGTCTCGTGTCCCCGATGTGTCCACAAACTGTCAGACGGTGAGAAACAGAAGGAGGAGCTGCGTCGCTCGCTTCTTAAATCTCAGAAACAAACCCAGATTTGGACGACTTGGTTAATGGAGCTGTGACTACATCACATATCTGACTCGGCTGCGGTTAATAGGCTAGGAATGCCTAGCTAAATGTCAATCTCAGTTTGAATTTCAGCGTGCTGCAAGTACAAAACAGTTCTCGATTCATCTTGTTGTTTTCAAAAGGATCTAAATTTGTGCAACGGAAGCAGAGATATTGTCTTTTTTTTCATCTTTGTTAAAACATGCACAAACCGAAAGTCATTTATTTTACATTCAAAGCTTCTAGTGAGGTTTTTTGAATTTTATATCTTCACCCTAAAAAAACAAAAACAAATCCTTGAACACAAACCTCAATTTGAGATTCAGCGTCTTTTTTTGGATGTATAAATGTAATTTATGGTGCTGTTAAGCACATGTGCGTGCCTCCTTTTTGTGCAGAAAGCGGGATAGCGAACCAATTTTGACTGCAGTGAAAATGTTGTTTTGAAAGGACCAACATACATCAACAAATATGGATTGAAGCAGAATATTTTGTTAGATAAAAATGTGTTCAGAAATGAATATATGAATATATGGTCATTTTTATTGCATGCAATCTTCTTCTTTGTCAAAACAAGGTGATACATTACCCACAATGCAACACGACTGCTGACAATTTGGTTAGAGATTTGTGTGCGTTATGCGAGAAGCAGCTAATGTAGCCTCCAGCTGCTAGCTGAGCGGGCTACAGAGGCCTCACTTCTCACTTCACCTTTTTATTGCAGTTCCCTTCAGCTCCAGAGCTTTATGGCCTCTTTCAGCTACATTGTTTTGGTTTATCTGCGTGCAACTTTGCTTTGAGATTGAATCACTGCTCTCATCAACATTGTTTCCAGCAGCAGCTATCATCAAACAAGATCTGATAATCCCACAGTACACTTGTGGGATGTGTTTTCTGTAAAAGTATATCACCAAATGACCATATAATCAATATATTATTGTTTCAGTAGAAATAAACATTTATTTTTTATTGTACAAGACAACTCAGTCAAATCTATTCACGTATGAAACTGGAGAACAGAAAAAGATAGGTGGAACAGCAGGATGATAAACCACTGCACTGAATGCAGTCATTTGCCTAGCGATTGAATGAGGGAGTAGTAGCTGTGGTGGACTTAAGTACCATTTTGAGGTACTTGAGTATTTACATTTTCCCTTTACTCCACTACATGTATTTGATAACTTTAGTTACTTTGAAATTTCAGATTCAGTTTAATTATAAAAAATACAATCATGTAATAATGTATCATGTATTATTATAGGTTAATATAAACTTTATTGATTCCTTGGTGAAATTCACAAGCTTTCATTTGCACAATTAAGCAGACATGTAAAATGAAATGTAGAAATAAATAAGTTTGGGGAACTATATAGGGGGAGAAATGCAAAGGGAAAATAATACATAAATAAATACGTAAATTGAATAATGAATAATTATATTTAAAAATAAATCTAAAATATATACATTTATTTTAAAGTAAATAAGGTAAATTAATACAAAGGTAAAGCTAATTAAAACAGAAATATCAATTATTTAATTAGGTCTATTTAATGGCATATTCATTTATTATATACATATAATATATGTTATTATTTTGTAATGATCTGCACAACAATTTCTTTTGGGATTAATAAAGTTTTATCCTATTTTAGGCTTTAGGACATTTAGATTTTCCAGTATTTTCAAACATTTCAATGTCTTAATGTTCAGACCAGACTTTACCTATGGTTGTAAGTTGCAGCCCTTATCACCACTGATGATTACTGAATAGGCCTACCGGGCACAGGCCAAGGTGCCAAAAATGTCAGCCCCCCCCCCCCCCCCCCCCCCCCCCCCCCGGACCTTCACCTACAAAGTGTCACTCAGGGAGAGATGTACCAACCAGGAAGATAAATAAAAAAGACTACAAAGAGATCCCAAATCACAGAGAGATGCATAACAACAACAACAAGACACAAAAGCAACAAAAAGAGGCTAAACAACTACAAAGTCTGTGTTTTGCTCCCATGTAGAAGTTGTGGGGCCTTTTGCATGTCTGTGCCCAGGGGCCCATTGACTCATTATCCGCCCATGCTTATCAGTACATGATTTCAATGTGTACATTTAAGCGGCTGTAACGTTAGTACGGTGGTGTTGCGTACTGCGTCATTCTTTAAAACACCTCTATTTATGAACATCATGTTAATACATGAAGGAGCACCTCAGAAACACCTGAAGGTGGTGATCACCTGTTGTGTGTGATCATCTCTCTGTTTGGATGAAAGCTAACTGGAACGTATCGCTGCCGTTAACTGCCCTTAGTTAGCTCACTAGCTAGTTAGCATCATTTGTATAAAAATTATAAAAAAGCCGTCACACCGTAACAAATTCAATAAAAAAAAGGTCAGTCTGGTCTTACCGATAACCGCACCATCTCGGCTTTAACACGACACACAGGTAAAGGTAAAATCATCCATTTAACGCAACATCCATCAGTTATCCATCAGTTACAGTTCTGTCAGGTTAGACACCGAGTGTGAGGACACTTCCGGTAAGACCTATCAAAATAAGACCTCATAAAATAAGAGTCGTTACTATAACTCTCTTTTTGACAAAGACATGCTTAATAAGCTACCATTTTATTTATCATCGTTTTAAGACTTAGCAATATGGGCTACCATACCCTTTCCAAAGAATGTATTAGTTTGGATAACCCGTTTATGAATACTAAACTGCATTCATTCATGGATCAATAATTATAATCCAATAATATAATACATCTTATTCTGAAATGGGCCATTCTGCATAATTAGTACTTTAACTTTTTGTACTTTACGTATATTCTGATGCAGATACTTTTGTAATTTAACTAACCCTCCTGTTCTCCTCAAATTTGCTTTACACCCTGTATCCTCTGGGGTCAAAAGTTTAAACTTCAATAAAACGTTCATAAATCACACTTTTTACCAAAATGTATGTTTCAGGAGTATGTTAAGATGTCAAATAAAATTAGGTCCAGATGAAAGTAAAACAGCAATTGCGTATCAGCCACCACATGGAGTACAGTGAGTTCAATTAATAAATTAATTGGCCCCATGTTTCTGTGAGGGAGGATATATGTAGTACCTGCCTCCCGCCACACGGGGGCGCTAGCGGGCCGCCTGTAAACAGAAACACGGAAACTACTATATTGTTTATCAGCGGCTACATCCTGTTGGTCGCAGCCTCAGTGATTTCCAACTGCTCTGGAGCTGTTCCTACTTAAAAACGGTCTTTATTTTGTCTCTCTTGCTTAGTAATATTTAACAAACTTTGCTGTCCACGTCGCTTAAATCGTACAAGAGAGTTTTACTCTAAAAACATCTGCCTGGACGTCCTGTTTTTTATTCTGGCGGGCTTCGGTGTTAGCTTGTGTCGTTAGCCTGCTGCTCCGTGAACAGCGATGACCGCAGACAGAGTTTTTCTTTCTGCGTATTTCGACAGTTGACTCAAACCGGAGAGCGTCCGTTCATCATGGCGACTGAAAACGCTGAGACCAACGCGGGGAATGATGAGGAGACCGTTCCCCCTTCCGAGACAAACGAGCACGACTATGCCCACGCCTCCGCGGCCGCTAACTTAAGTTCCATGGAGGCGACCTCATCCTCAGGTACACCGGCGGCTGACGGTGGAGTCACCCCACAGGAAAGCTTTACAACGGTGGCTGAACCCGAGTGTAGTTTGCCGGGGCAGCCCACCCTGCAGGTGGAGCTTCCCGAACCTGTCGTGGGTGCGGAGGTGGACTGCCCCGGTGGAAATGATGTGGAGGATTCTCCTCCGCCAGAGGCCGAGGAGGACCCACAGAAGATAGAAGCTTCTGAACTGGGTACTACTGTCCCTCCAGCTGTGCGAGGTGGCCGCCGGCGTCCCAAGCGGCCGGAGGACAAGAACTGCTCCGCCTGCAAGTCTGAGTTTGAGCGGCAGGGCCGTAGCTTCAACAGGAGAGCGGTGTACACCTTCACCACCCCGGAGACGGTGCAGTGGACCTTCCCGGACGCCTCCGTGCACGACAAGTCCTTCCTATGTGAGACCTGCGCTCAGGTCATCAGGAGCAGATGCAAACGCAGGCAGAGCGGAAAGAGGACCCTGTGGGTGAAACCGCCGCAGACAAAACAGGTGTGTGAGACCAGTAATATCGCGATGCACTGATTATGCAATGTTATGACACTTCTACAACTTTTCGGTGTGCAGTCTTTCGAAAGAATTCCATATCTGTGGTTAGTGGGCTAAAACATGTCTAATGTGATCATGTTTCATACAAGAAGTTTGTTTTCTGTTTGTATCCTTGGTGTTGGTGACTGCAGTCAGAGGTGAGAGACAAGAAGAAGAAAGGCCGCAGGATGGGGAAGAAGAGCAAAGCAGCACTGCTGGTGAGCAAGTCCTGCTACAAGGCTGCTTTCAAAATGTTGTGGTCAGCCAAAGGTGCACGGAAGCCCATGATGGAGTTCTGGAGCAAGCAGCTGAAAGAGGAGGTGAGGACAGAAGCTCCTTCACATGTTGATGTGGACAAACACATTCGGCTTGAAGTCTTCATAAGGCACATTGTACTTTTACCCCATTATTATGAAATATGCACTGATCGATCAGCCACCGTCAGTCTCATATGTGCTCTAACGAATGTAATCGTTGCATTATGTGCAGATGAAGGCGCTGACGCGGCAGACGGACAATCCATTCCATCAGAAGGTGTCGAGCAGGAAGCCGCTGTCGTCCTTCCCATGGCGGCGCTGTCTGAACTGGGCCCAGGACAAGGCTCCACTCGTCACCTCCTGCCTCACCTCGCTGTTCCCCGACATCAACACTCTCTCAAAGAGCAGCAAGTAAGTATTAGCCGGGACACGCTCAGTTCACACAGTCAGAGCTTTAACACGGGCCATTGGCCAGAAGTGTTGGATAATCCTGCTGGTTATTTTTTATTTATTTTTATCTGCTAAGACCTCATCGGTCTGTAGATTTAAATCTGACCAGACGTGGATCAGTGATCTGATGAACATATGTTCTGTTTGTTTTTGTGGCAGCCAGATGTCAGAGGAACAGGCCCAGACGCTGCTGGAGCGCAGGACCGTGGTGGCGCTCTCCATCCCGCTCTTCACCAGGAACATCTGGAAGAATAATTTCCTGCAGGCCGCTCTGGGGGCAGAGCTCCGCCTGCAGGGCTGCTCTGGCTCTGCTCTCGACGCTCTCAACACCATGGGACTATGTCAGAACAAAGACACCGTCAGGTTACTGCTGCACAGACTCCGGAACGGCAAGAAGGCGGTGAGTATCACGAGGCTGCTGGTAGTGCAGGACTCTTGTTACACAAACCTTGGCTGTAGCCGGACATTTTGATGTTTGCACAATTCAAATGTCACAATGATTAAATAAAGAAGACTCCAATTGTTTACCTATTTAAAATAAAGTATTTGTACTCATTGAAGGGTTTGACTGATAGGAGTCCTTCAGGTCTGTATGTCCGTAAACATGGAGACTTATCAACATTAGCCCCAACCCGAGACTCTAAACCCCAAAGAGGCTGCAAGACGAGTAACAAGTTAGACAAAAACATTTTAGGAAATTATTGTTGCTTTTTTGTTTGAGTGTTTTTGTTGTTTCTTAACTTTGTGCTCTGTTCCCGTCAGCCAACACAGAACGGACGACAGAGGATGAAGATGAAACTAGAGCAGCTGAAAGGAGAACAGATGACAGACGCGGAGGAGGAGGAGGATATTGAGGAGGAGGAGGAGGAGGAGGAAGAAGAGGATGAAGAGGATGAGGAGGAGGAGGAGGAGGTAGAAGAAGAAGAGGAAGATGATGATGATGACGAGGAAGAGGAGGAGGAAATGGAGATGGCGGTAGAGGAGGTGGAAGTGGAAGAAGTGCCGGTGGGAGTGGAAGAGGAGGAAGATCAAGCCGTGGAGGAAAAGGCAGAGATAGAAAAGAAGAGGAGGAAGAAGAAGGCGAAGAAGCTGAGGAAGGAGGAGAAGAGGAAGGAGAGAGGGAAGCGTAAAGTAAAGGAGAGGGAGGGGGAGGAGGATGATGAAGGGTCGGAGCAGAAGAAGAGGCGGGTTGTGGTGGTGAGGCTCGGCCTCCTGAAGGGACACTCAGAAGTCGGACGATCCGACCTATCGGCTCCCTAAGACTGTAGGCTCCGCCCATGAACTAAATAACCCCAACCTCCAATCAGAGAGCAGTACAGACGTCCCGCCCTCTTCTCTGGGAGGTGTTGAAAAGGGATTCTGGGAATTGTAGTAGGTCAGTAACTGGAGGGAAACTAATGACAGCTTTACTTTATATTGTAACTTTGAGCAGAAATGAGTTGATTTGATCTCAGAAAAGCCTCAAACACAAAACTGCTCCCCTGAAACTGAGTCTAACAGTAACATGGCCACAGCTGATTGATCACTCGATTATCTGCATCGTTTTAACCCCTGATGGTCGTGTGTCTCAGGATAACTGGATCTCAAAAACAACCAACTTCCTCTTTTGTTACACCTTCCATGTATGATGGTAGCGGTTTCAAAAACACATTTTGGTAACGTTTTGTTTTATACGTCCCATCATATCCTAGTAATTTACTAGAAAGTAACTGATTTCTGGACAGAACTACGCAATTTGGTACTAAATGTGAGTACTAGGTCCAAGGGGCTAATGTCATAATAATTTGGAAAAAGGCACGTTACAAGAAGAATTTAATTTCAGAAGAAGAAGCCTCACTGTCTTTATCAGTTTAATCCGCAGATTATTTTCTAGATTAATCGATCTATAAAATGTCAGAAAATCTTAAATAAATCCATCCCGTTATATTTTGACGTTTCGATTCTTTTAAGACGTTAGCCGTTCTTCAACAGTTACGAGTACGAGGCTAACTTTCTTCTTGAAATGATTATTGAATATGTTTACTCTCAGAATATTTCCGTATAGTTAGTACCAAATTGCCGGTGGTATTTTTCAACTGAGGGTGAAGACTAGTTCATGTGGAAAGTATAAGAGGGAAGAAAAAGAGTTTCAGGGAGGCAGAGCGACCCCAAACATGGCTTGAAAAAAAAAGCCACCAATAAATGTGTAAATGTTAAATTAGCTGACAGGACGGTTACAGACCTGCAGCACAAGTCTGTTTCAATATGTCCATCCAGCTGCTGGATGATGGAAGTAACAGGCGGGGAAATGTGTTTTAATCCTGTTTGGGGTTAAAATTCATTATTAAAAGTCACTGCAGCTCAGAGCAGGAACAGAACATGGTTTGATTTTCATCTGAACTGTGGATGTCTGAAGCTGTTGAGGATGTTTCTGAAGCTTTGCGTTTGTTAAAAGGTTTCTGTGATCCCAGTTGATGCACATCTGAGAAAAGGACCTGGAATTTATCGCTTTGTTTTTCTTTCTGTTCGTTGGCTGTAGTGAATCCAACGCTTCAGGATGTTTTGTTTGAAGCATGCCGAGGCCTTTATGCCGTGTTCACGTCATGCTCACATTATCGATGGTTACAGAGGAAGGCTGCAACTAAAGATTATTGTAATCACTGATTAATCTGCAGTTTTCTAGATTCATCGATTTATCAAAATGTACATCCCATTTTCTCAAAGTCCAAGGGGAAGTCTTCAAATGTCTTGTTTTGTCAGTCCAAAACCCAAAGATCTTCACTTTAATGTTAAAAAAGAACAGAAAAGCAGAAAATCACCATATTTGAGAGGCTGAAAACTAAATCTTCGGTCATTTCGGCACGAGAAATTAGTTTAACGATTAATCGATTCTCAAAGAAGTTGAATCATGGAAGCTCTATATTACAGTTGGTCACGTGAGGGTTAAACATACTGTCCATTCACAATATCGCACTATTAATATTAAATAACCGTTACAAATGACTACAGACAGGCGTCCATACATGTTCTCAGATTATTATGGGCCTATTATATCAGAGCTTTCATAATTACGCTTTGGATGTTCACGTGGAAACAGCTGGTAACGAACTCCAACATGAAATGAACGCAGCATTAGAGTCGCGTTAAGAAAACAAAGATATTCATTTTGTCAAAAATCAGATTGAATTATTTTTTTTAGAATTCAGACACTTTTTTTTTTGTGACACTTTATTTCATAATCTGTAATTTCCTAATAATTCTACAGAAAGAACTATTGTGGGACTAATTATCGTGACAAGAGACACGGTGACAAGAGACACGGTGACAAGAGACACGGTGGAACTGGTTCAAATTCTGCCTAAATTAGTTTAGTTTAGCATTTTACTGCACAGCAGGTCAGCTGAACATGGAAGTGAAATGTGTCGTTTGGAAAACCACTTCCCTATTATTAGTAGCAGATTACATAACTATTTCCATGACATTAGGAAATGAAGGACCCATAAAATAAAGTGTTAAAAAGGTTGTTTTCTGTGGTGTAATAATTCCACCATGAACTTTTCTCTCCTGGTCAGAAAACGAGTAAATGAAATGAAATGTTCTGAACCAGGAGACGCTGTAATATAGTTTGATTTTTAACAAGGGATTTGTTCTTTGAGTTCCTCGAAACTTCTGCAGAAAATGTTTTTATTTTTTATGTTCGAGTCGAGGAGGAGGACAGATGTGTTTTCTGACTGTCGGATCTGATGCAGAACTTCCTGTTAAAGTTTGCCAATAAAAATGTTTAAGGCTTCACTTTGTCTCGTTCTTCCTGCCAGTGACTCAGTTGTTGCTGCAGATTTGGGGCTTTCAAAATTAATCCTGATTTAGTTTATTTGCCTCTATGGAAAACAAATGATTTTGATGTTGTTTCTCTTTAAAGAGGAAAATAACCAGGTGGGATGTGACTAAGTACATTTGAGGTACTTTACTTTATATGTTACGTTATAGTCCTACTCCACTAAAGTTTGGAGGTAACCATTGTACATTTTACTTTACATTTATAGTTATTTGACAACAATAGTTACTTGCTGATTGAGATTAATACAAAAAATATAAATCAACTAATAAATTATGATATTGTTATAGATTAAGATACCCTGCAGTATATAAAATAGTTAAAATTAGCCTCACCTTTACATATATACATATACACATATATATATATATATATATATATATATATACACACATATACATATATATATATATACATATCTATATATATATATACATATCTATATATATAGATATATCTATATAGATATATATACATATATCTATATATATATACATATACATATCTATATATATATATACATATCTATATATATAGATATATCTATATAGATATATATATAGATATATATATATATATATAGATATATATATATATATCCATATACTTAAAATAAAATGAATCTTTTGATTTAAACCGAGAATTGTGGACATTAAGATTTTGTATCTTTATGGGGTATTTTATAAAGGTTTGGAGCGATTAACATCTCAAAAGGTTCTGTTAATGGTTGTCTCTAGCAAATAGATTAAACACGTCCCTGTGGTCAATTCCTGACTACTAACTAAACCTAGTCAATACCAAGTGCACAGATCATAGAGGAGGCAGTTCCTGCTGCCGGACCTCCGCAGACTCCAGTTCCCATTACCGGACCTCCACAGACTCCAGTTCCCGCTGCCGGATCTCTGCTGACATCCGCCCCAGCTGTTCCCCAGCTGTCCCTCGAGACCCCAGCGGTTCTCCAGCTACCCCTCGAGACCCCAGCACCTGGCTCCCTCTGTCCCTCGATACACCAGACCCTGGCCTTCCTCTGTCCCTCGATACCCCAGTCCCTGTGCTCCCTCTGTCCCTCGATACCCCAGACCCGGTGCTCCCTCTGTCCCTCGGGACTCAGCCCTGTGCTCCCTCTGTCCCTCGATACCCCAGCCCCTGTGCTCCCTCTGTCCCTCGATACCCCAGACCCTGTGATCCCTCTGTCCCTCGGGACCCCAGCCCCTGTGATCCCCTCTCCTCCCGAGACCACTGTGCTCCCATCTCTTCCCGAGACCCCTGTGCTCCCATCTCTTCCCGATACCCCTTCGTTCCCCTTGACTCCCGAGACCCCCGTGTTCCCCTTGACTCCCAAGACCCCCGTGTCCCCGTTGACGCTCGAGATCCCCGTGTTCCCCCTTACTGTAGAGACCCCAGTGACTCCGGCCCGGTCTCCAGACCGGCTCCTCCGGCCCCCAGTCCCGGCCTCCAGCCTGGCTTCCCGAGCGACTACTCCAGCCCGGCCTCCAGAGCGACTACTCCGTCGGACTCCAGCCCGGACTCCAGCCCGGACTCCAGCCCGGCCTCCCGAGCGACTACTCCGTCGGACTCCAGCCCGGCCTATCCGCCCGCATCCTGCCCGGCCTCCCCGCTGGCCTCCTGAGCGGCTCCGCCCGCATCCTGCCCTGCCTCCCCACCGGCCTCCTGAGCGGCTACTATACATGTATGTATGTATGTATGTATGTATGTATGTATGTATGTATGTATGTATGTATGTATGTATATTTAAGCAATAGCTCACGACAGGCCGTGGTAAGGGGGCTTCGCGTCAGGCCGAACCACGCCCCGCCCCTTAACTGTGATATAATGACGATATATCACAATCTGAAGTGAGTTATTGCTTTTATAAAACGGTTACCAAGTGTGGCAATATGAAAGAAAAATACACACTCCAATTTAAATAGTTTTTATTATTAAGTAATGATGTTCAAAATAAAATAGCTAACAGCTCGCGAACATATTAGACATCGATTATTTGGTTATTTATTTACATTAATTTGTATGTTGCTATATCTATAACCACAGCTTTATCCTGACACCAGTCTTTAAAGCACATAACTGCCCATTTTGTTTGCTTCACCGGGGTCGTTTCGGTATTTTTCCATTTGGTCTACCTGCTCTTCACGTAGCTCTGCGTGTCGTCTTTTAGGGCTCTCTTCTCTGGAGATAGGCATTGATCGATCCACTCTTCCAGAGTAAAGCTTTGTAAGTTTGTTTCTTAACGGACGTAATTTAACAGCTGTAACGGTTGTAGCTTTTTCTCAGACGCGGAGGGATACTGACTTGTTGTGAAAAACAATTCTACCCATGATATACGCTCATTATACCACGGCTAAGAACCAATCAGATTGCTTGATTTGACATGTCTGTTTTATAAATATATATCGTCGGGCCGAACCACGCCCCTTAACTGTGATATAATGACCATATACCACGGCCTGTCGTGAGCTATTGCTTAAATATATAGTAATGGTAAGTAAAAGTTTGAATACAGGACTATTGCTAAGCCCCTCCCCCGAACAGCAATTGTCCAATCATAGCTTAGCAACCGTTGCTCAGCAGAACTGTCAAGCTTTCTCTGTTTACAAATAGTTTGGAGGAAACTGTGGTGAAAATAAGTACGTTTACTCAAGTACTTTCAGCACAAGTTATACTCGAGTTTTTCCATTTCCTGCTCATGTTTAGTAGAAATAATGCTTACAATGTTCACCATTTTATGCTAACATTAGCAATCTTTTTTTTGTGTAAAAACATTTCATAGATACACATTCTCAAATATGAAGATTTACTGCTTTTCATTTATTAAAATTATTATTATTATTTATCATTTTGAGGTTTAGAGTACTTTTAAAACTATTTAATAATTTTTCTGATTATACTTAAATACTTAAGTTCTCAATGCAGACCTTTTACTTGTAATGGAGTATTTGTACCGTGTGGTTTTAGTAATTTAACTTAAGTAAAGGATCTGAATACTTCCTCCAACACATAGTATACTTATATATTAAAAATAAATAAACCACCTTCGCTTGTGAACAGAGCGCGTTCCTCACAAGATGGCGCCATCGTCCCAAAATGCAACACGGCATGACGCACCTTCACGTGCCCTACCTTCTTCTTCTTTGGTGTTTATCATCACTTTTATGCAGTGATGGAAACAGTTCTCAGATCCTTTACTTGAGTAAAAGTAGTAATACCAGTCTATAAATACATTATATTACAAGTGAAAGTTCCAAATGTTACTTAAGTAAAAGTATGCATGATGCAGAAAGGCTCTTTTATGTTGTATTATTATAAAAAGTATATTATTGTTTTTTATCGAAACAAGCTGAGCAAACATTTTTTTACGGTGAAATTGCTTAATTCTGTTTTTTTATCAGCTTTAATCATCGGTTCAGTTTGTTTTGGAGCAGAAGACCTCTGCGGATAATTCTGCTCCAGGTAAAAACCTCCTGAACGTTAAAGAAGAATCCTAACCAGGAACAGCTGACCCACATGAACTCCCATGATCTTTTGTTTTTGTTTTTATTATCGGCAGAAAAGTACATATTGTCCGTTCCAAGAAAAATTGGTTTATTCCACTTTGAGTTAAATGTTTTGTCAGTTATAATAACTTTGCATAGTTAATAACTGAGATGACATCACTAAAACAGAAACAGGAAGATAACACTGTGGTGGGAAAGAATGAAGCAGGATGAAGGACTGAAAGGTTTTTATTTCTGTAACAGATTCATTTACAGCAACAAAAACATCCACAGAGCTGCTGCAGCTACAATAAATATTCCTGACCACAATCCACCTCCAGCACTCGGCGGGTTCATTCTGCTTGACCGCTGCTTTGTAGAGACGAAACCGAGTCAGTGCAAGGAATTAAGTTAAGAGACTGAGTTAATGTTTTGGTGGTTAGAAATATATGGGAGTTTAAGAACAACAAAACTACTGAGTAGTCTGCAAGTCTAAATGTTGAGAGCACGCAGGAACAACGTCAGCAGTTTTGTTAACAAACCTCCTCAGAAACACAGAAAAGCATACAGGATATAGCAACTTTTATTTTGAAGGGGAGGTGGAGAGAGCAGCTAGAGCCACACACAGTTCGGTCAAGTGTGTAACCGACTAACAGAGGCGCCGACTTGACCTGAACCCTGTGCGTCCGCCGCTCTGGGTGCAGATAAAGAACTGTGCGCTTCATTGACCAACTTCTGGCGAAAATAACATTACAATGTGGAGCGCTTTAAAAGGAACCGTTTGGCTGTATTTACACATGGTTCTAATATTTTACCAGACAATGTTTCCACCGTCTGTGTGAAGAAGACAAAGAGGATTCAGGAAGGTGCGTCTTGTGTGCGTCTGTCAGACATTGAGGGTCCTTTTGACAGAGAAGATGATGTCTTTGATCTGCGGCAGGCTAGTTGTCCTCCAGGAGTTTGGCGTACGGCATGGGGATGTCGACGCCCGTCACCCTGGTGGCCGGAGAGTCCAGGTAGTTGAAGGCAGGACCTGAAAACACACACAGGAGGTTAAAGATTTTATTTCAGTCTGTGCCCTTAAATCCAAGTCCTGTTGATATTTCATCCCATTAGGAGAGGGCGCGTTAGGCCATGACAAAGTCTCCGCTGAGCGTCGGAAAAAACGTTGATCAGGAAAGTAAGATGTTCATATCAGCTGTCAGAAATGTCAAAAACTATTTAAAACCTTGAGGATATTCGGGGGGGGGGGGGGGGGGGGGGCGCATTAGCATCATTAAGGAGTTAAAGAGTCATTAAAGACCTTAGCCGTTATCGATGCTCTTTAAAGCCTTCAGACTCCATTGACAAAAGCAGTAATTTTACCTCTCAGAACACAACAGAGTTGCTGGTGGACCGGAATATATATGAATTTGCACCAGAGTGACGTGAATGAAGCAAAGACGCAAAATTAGCGGTTAAATTTGCACCATAACACAAACAAACTCTCTGAACGAGGCAGTGGTTGACCAGCAACTCCCGTGTTCTGCGAGGTAAACCTTTTTAAAAACATTTTGTTAAAAATTAAAAAAAGGAGTGGGGAGTGGGCGGAGAGAAAGAAATACTGGGGGAGAATCGCCGATCCTGCCTTTGATTTTGAAGGTCGAAATCTGAAGCTTATCTCGATTGATTTTCTAAACCGTGACGCCCCAAACATACTCCAAGTCTGAAAGGGCTTCAATGCAGCGCGTCAGCTGTTACCTTCCATGATCCTGGCGCAGATCTCAGCTCCAACCCCAAACTGAGGCCAGCCGCCCTCCACCGTCACCAGGTGGTTGGTCTTCATCACGCTGGTCTCAATGCTCTCCACATCCATCGGACGGATTGTCCGCAGGTTGATCACCTGACACAAAGACAGACAGGAAGTTATTAACAGGCCGCTGAGCAAAGCTCATCCATTTCAGATAACTACAGGCGTGTTCCTTCCTTTTACCTCACACTCGATTCCCTCCTTGGCGAGGACGACAGCGGCATCCAGGCAGTAACTGACGTACCGAGAGTGAGTGACCAGAGTGACATGAGTCCCTGAAGAAGAAGAAGAAGAAGAAGAAGAAGAAGAAGAAGAAGAAGAAGAAGAAGAGTCAAATTAGCTTCCTGACATCACACTGAGGTTGCCAGGTTTGGTACCATCCTGCCTGTACAGACTCTACGTCTCACCTTGTCTCTCAACCTTGGCCTTGCCGATAGGAATGGTGAAATCTTTAGACTGTGACTCCTCTGACATCTCGAAGGGAACTCCGTACATCAGCTCGTTCTCCAAGAACACCACTGCAACACACAGTGAACCCCATTTACAGGTCGGTAGTTATACAATCCTAAAAGAAATCTGTGTAACTGCATCCGACTCTTAAGCTTCAGTCCTCACATAATAACTACATCAGTAAGAGCTCAGAGCAGATAACCACCGACAGGTTCTGTCTCTGTGACACCGGCAGCTAACATTACACTCTGTCACTTGTTGTCTCACCAGGGTTGTCGTCTCTGATGGCTGATTTCAGGAGACCTTTGGCATCTTCGGCGCTCCAGGGACTCACGACCTTCAGACCTGGACAGTGAGCGTACCTGCAGGCAGATAAAAACGACCACACTGAATAGGGCTGTGCCGGTTCTTCTGCACAGTTTCAGATAAAGATTAGTCTATTAGTCACACTATTAAGAGCCAAATGACAGTAAAAAAAACTGTATCAGATGTCAGTGAACGCACCACGCAGCGAAGCACTGCGAGTGCTGTGCAGCGACGCCTGCGGACGCTCCGTTAGGTCCTCTGAAGACGATGGGCACCGACTGCTGACCGGCTGACATGTAGTAGGTCTTCGCTGCAGAGTTGATGACCTGGTCGATGGCTTGCATGGAGAAGTTAAAGGTCATGAACTCACAGATGGGTCTCAGGCCAGCCTGCGGAGGACAAAGTTTTAATATTAGCGAGATCTGCTGGGGGAATAAAAAGTAATGTTTGCAAAACAACATGGACAGCTGTCCAAAGAAGACTCATTATCTTTGATCAAAATACTTTCTGATGTTGTCTTTAGAATTTGAAGTAATATAAATGTATCAAATGTTGCTTTGTTTAGCTGATGATCTAGTAGGTC
Organism: Cottoperca gobio; assembly: GCF_900634415.1. Classification (NCBI taxonomy): domain Eukaryota; kingdom Metazoa; phylum Chordata; class Actinopteri; order Perciformes; family Bovichtidae; genus Cottoperca; species Cottoperca gobio. The sequence continues at coordinate 25,802,226 of NC_041359.1, forward strand.
ATCACAGGTCACCTTCGAGTTCCGAGTATCGAGTTTAGTTTGTTTGTGGTATTGTGTGACTTTGGTGTTTTAAAGGGTTAGTTCAGATTTCACCAAAGTCACACGATCGAGGCAGCAACTCCTGTGATCCGAGAGGGAAAATGACTGTTATATTTTTAATAACGTACACTTCAACTGCTATGGATTTTCTTAGGTGGCTAAAATACGTTTTGCTGCTGCCCCCGTCCACAGCAGTACATTGCTCAGCTTCAGTACCGGTCCTCCTGCCTGTTTCTCCAAACTGGGGGCGCACCGACCGCCATCTACTGCAGGTAATACACTGACTACAGATAAGTACCTCATGCAACCACACTTCAAATAATCCAAACCATCTCTTTAACGAGGACAGATATTGTCTGCATTGAATTTGGCCGGCATGCTCCTCCGCTATCTTACTCTGCAAGGGCAAGGTCGCTGCATCCTGAGCTCATCGCTTCCCCAGACGATGGAGTAAAGAAATACAAAACAGCGTTTTTATTCCTTAACCACAGTTTTGCAGATCAGAGAACCAATCAAATGGAAAGTAAAGTTCAAATCGCAGCGGTATAATGCTGTTGTACTCTCGTGTGTGTGTTCAGAGAATGTGGATGAAAAGAAACTCACAAAGGCGGCTCCCACTGCGATGCCGGCAAATCCCATCTGCAGAAGAGAGAGAGACGTTAACCAGCTGAGAAATGTTCCTCTGAGAGTTTAACTCCCTCCAGGGACTCGATCAATGTAGTGAACAGAGAACATTTGTGAAGAGCGAATGTTAGAGTCTCACCTCTGTGATCGGAGTGTCGATGATACGTTTGTCTCCGTACTTCTTCCACAAGCCCCTGCTCACCTACGCACACACCACACACACACACACAAATAATTAAGCCAAGCGACTGGCTAGGACTGCAACTATCGACTCAAAATAATCTGTAATTAGTCTTATCTGATTATAAACTGAATATTTGGGGTTTTGGTTGTTACAGCAGGCACCTACCATTATTTTCTGATATTTTATAGACAAAACAATTATTGGATTGAGACAATAGAACAGCAGATTAAACACTGAAATTCAATTAGTCAACATTCCTTGTTCCAGACACATGTGTTTGTCGCTGCACTTCTTTTTATTGATGTCAGCTATTAACTTGGTGAGTACAATGTTATAACTGATCAAAATGATGGACATAACTACGGCAATAAGATCAAAGTTGTAAGAAATAACATCCTTTAAAAGAGACTCAAACGCAGCCTTGCTGAGTGAGCAGGCTGAGCTGTCCAAAACACAAGTTGAAATGACCTTCTGTTCATGTTCAACTCATATATATTTCACCCAGTTATCTCCTGCATTTGCACCCCGGCAGCTTTCACTAAATTTGATTCCCAGCCTCAGTGTGTAACTGATAGAAACTGGTCGGGAGAAGGAAGCATCGTGCCTAAAGTCACCACAACAAGCAGCTGACCAGAGATTCTCCAACTGTCCCATATCTGTAAAATGCAAGTATTTAATTTAACTAAATCAAAAGTTGCAGTCAATTTTACAAGCTCTTCATATTAAATTTTCATTTATGTTTTGATGATTATTTAATGCTGAGACATCAAACAAATATGATGACGGGATTGTTTCATTTCAGATATTAAAGGATTCTTGGTTTACATGATTCTATAGATGAAACACAATTATGTTGAAAATAAAGCATTTTTTTAGGGATGGTAAATTTGAATTCAAACATAATCCTAACATTGAAAACATAAAAAAGGTGCAAATTGAACATTTTCCAAAAGGAAGACTTTGTGGGACCCTCATGAAGCTCGCCCACTGAGCGCCTGCTCACCTTGTAGGCTCCGTCGTACTGGGCCACCTCCTCCCCCAGCAGGAACACACGCTCGTCCCTCTCCAGCTCCTCGTCCATCGCCTGGTTCAAGGCATCACGGACCATCATCTGAAAGGACAGAGGACACGTTTTATCCTCGTGTCCCTCACATGTCAAGACATCCTGTGGTATCCTGGTGTTAATGTTTGCTGACACATAGTTTAATTTATGTTTCAACACACACTGATGAAACCAGGTTTGACATGATGTGACATCTCTGCTCAGTGACAAACCCTTAAAGTTACAGTTAGAGGAGCTAACATCTGGTCCGACTATGTAACCACTGAAAAAAAACAACTGTCAGCTGTATTCTGTAGTTTAAATAAGTAAAACGAACAACAGCTGGAGTGTTAGCTGTAGCTAAAGCTAGCATGCTAGCTGCTAACACTGACCTGTACAGCGACCGGAGCGCTCTTATGAAACCCCCGCTGTCCCAGAGCCGACACTGCATTCTGTAGGAAAAGACAAAGAGACGCCATTACTGACACACATCATCAACAAACAGAACACCTTCTTTTATTTTTTATAATGTCATACCTTTCCAGAGCGGAGAAAGCATCTCACGGAAGCCGCCATGTTGAACCTGTCCTCTGTCGGAGACAAGGCGGGGACTCTACGTAGGTCAGAAGGTTTTGACCAATCAGAGCTGTACGTTATATGTTGGGCGGAACTTGTCATAAGAAAGAGCCAATCACAGCGGGTCAGTGGAGAAGGAGGCGGGAGAAACGGCCAGAGTCGGAAAAAAAGAAAAAGATCCAAGGACACTGTGCTGTCATTAAGTATGGAAGACCAATCCTGACACATACAAATATATATATATATATATTAAAAATATATATATATTTATATAATATTTATAATATATATATATATATATATAGATTAAAAATATATATATATTTATATAATATTTATAATATATATATATATAGATTAAAAAATATATATATATTTATATAATATTTATAATATATATATATATATATATATACAATATTTTTCAATTGGCTCATGTCAGACTGTTGATTATTAATGTTGTCCGACTTCAACTTCAACTCGGATAGCACATCAGCTTTATTGGTTAATAACGTCAGTTTCTGTGACTGTCGACTACGGAGAAGAAGTAATAGTTTCGTAGCTACCTTGCAGTGCACCGGTAAATATCTCAATATGTTTTTTTGCAGAGGGATTTGACATATTTGATGCACCCTGTTTGGTCAAAACTGGAGTTTGGTTGTGTGGAGATTTTAGGTTTAGCCCCCATCATGGCCAAGGTCTCACACCCCTCTAACTCCATTGTCCACCACTGTGTTATTCATTTATATTTATTATACAATCATTTATTATTATTATTATTATTATTATTATTATTATTATTATTATTATTATTATATTATATCATTCGGTTATTAGCACTCATGCATTCATATAAAAGCACATTTTTACTCTTTTGGTTGAAGTGGAGCTCATTTAAAACTGTTTTGTAAAGAACTGCAACTAATGATTATCTCCATTATGGAATTATCTGTTGATTGTTTGGTTTGTAGAAAATGACACCTTCACAATGTAGGCCAAAAGAAAAAGTACAATAACTACAAGGAAAAACAGCGATCCTCAAATTTGTGAATTCAAAATAGTTGCTGTTTCATTTTCTGTCAATTAACTAATTGATTAATTGACATTATTTCAGCTGCACTTATATAAACTGTTGGGTAGTTTCGTTCATAAAAATACATCATATTTTTGTGTGCACAAATCTTAAGTCGTCTTGAGTCAAGTAAAGTGCAAGTATGTAAGTTTACTAGAAGACAAAACGTGTGGTCGCTCTCCTTCCACTACGAGAACTCCGGACGCTATAATGAGTACACCATCCAGGCACTCATGCTGAACTGCATTTTGCCATATGGCTACTTGTCAAATAGCATAAGTGTAAGATCGGAAGAACGCAAATTGAGACACAAACATGGCAAACAGTTTTGTTTTCAATTCACAACCACGTGTTCAAAATGGTGAATGTTTCACAATGTGTGGGGAGGTGCAGTTTGCCCCGTCTGAAGCATTATAATGGTGGTGATAACGTTTAACGGCCATTTATAACTGATAACATTAACTCTCGATATCGTCTCTGAAGCAAGTTAGTTCAGAATTAGCCATGACCTCATCTGCTGTCCCCCCCCTGCTGTCTGTGTGTGTCAGGGCCTTTACAGTTCTACTGTTACTGTACAATCTGCGAGACAAACGTCTTCCTGCTGTCAAAGCTTCTCAGGTTGGCGTGAAGAGTCTGGACGCCTGTATATCTTCTTTTATGAACATCATCTCCTGAAAAGATTAAGCTCAGTTATGATTGCTGTGAAGCCGCACAGCACACACACTGTAATAACCCGCTGTGGCAGTGGGGTGGGGTTAGGGCGCCGGCTGCTGGGGAGAGACAGGAGTGTCCCAGCTGGAGGTCAGACAGCTGAACTGAACCAGGTAATCAGTCACATAATAAATGCACGGTGATGGCCTGGTTCTGTTCTCTGGCAGCAGGCTGGGTTCCAGAGGAGACTGGAGACGCCTCTTCAGCCACGACGCAGCGCAGCCTGGAGAGCAGCGGACAGCAGAGCGACCTCAGCTGTGCCTGTGATATCACCATACCTGTGTGACACTACACCTCCTCTCTGTCATCATTATCCCTGACTGTGGACAAGAGGGTCCACACCCGGTTTGAGGGATTAATCTGATGTAATAAACCAGAATGTGACGATCAGACAAATCCTTTATAATGTGAACACGTCAGAGTAGAGTCTCATCAACCTCCCTGAGCAAATCTTATAGTATTAGTTATAGGTTTAAATGATTTAGTTATTATTTAGTTAAACTATTTCTCTGCAATTTGCATTAATTTCTGCAACAAGATTGTGATTTCCTGGAGGGACAGATTGTACAATGCATACTTTCTGTCACACCTTTACTCTGCAGTCCAACCTTAAAGATATAACATATTCAATCTTATTTGCTGACTGTTCAGGAGCTGAGATGAGAAGATATTTTGATCTACAAAAGGAGACGTCCTACAGAAGAGGTTTGAAGAAAACGAATAAACTCCGTCTAACAATCGCAGAATAATCCCCACAAGCATTTGCAACAACCACAATTTACTCTTAGTTTCCATTAAACCTTTTTTTAATCAAACATTCATTTTGGTGGATAGTTGTCATGACAGCAGTCTTATTAGTTCATTTTGTTTTATTTGAATATAGATGACTGAGGGACATTGTGCAGCTGCATTAGACGTAGAGGAGATTTGTGTAACCAGCATCTTCACAAACACCTCTGGACTTCTCTTCCGCCCCTCGGGGGTAAAGTGCTGCAGAGAAACATACTGATGCAATTCAAAGAGCATCGCATTACACTGGATTACACTGAATAACAAAATGATGTCAGCACAGAGCATTGATTTAGACGCTCTGAGTGCCTAAACTTGGATTGTAGTGATCAATCATCACCCGAGCTCAAGATTGACAGCAGCAGCTGTCAGATGCGAAGACTTCAGCACACAGGCGTCAGCTGAACACACAGGTTTCGTACTGTTGGTGGGAGGAAACTGTGTGTACGCAACAATAATGAAAATAATCATTCGTTTTTAAGTATATAGTATTTAAGGATCAAACTGTAATGTCAATAACTGCAAAATAACATCCCGTGTGCTGAAGCGTTGATATCTTTATACACACAGATGATCTGCTATACAAAAAGTATATATATGATATTGTCACATACAATATTTTAACAAAAAATAAACATTCATGTTTCCACAGGCACAAGGATCCATATGGCACAATAAAATAATTTCAGCTCTGTGACGACAACAAACAATAAAATACAACAGAATTAAAACAGGAATCAACATTAAGGGTCTGAAATTAACCCTCAGACGTGAAGAGGAAGGTGAACTGAGCTCTGTGGAGGGTAGCCATGTTAAAGTCACCAGTGGTGCTCGCAGTGAAGCGCCAACGTGTCACTCCTGATTTATTTACTTCCTTCAAGTCATTTCTATAAAGAGTGTGAAACTTGCTGCAGAAAATCTATTTATTGCTTTTAAATCATTCCTTGGTGATGCATTAATACATCTAATCTGATCAACAAGTCTGCAAATCTGAATTCACTAAACCGTTTGGTCCCGAAGGAACAAAGATGGATGCTGTGAAAAGCTACATTTGAAGTAATTTGTTTCTGATCTCTAATCTCTGTACTCATTGCACTCCCTGCAAGCAACTTTACATGAGCACACAACTATAACGTGATGAAGTGAAACTAAAAGGTGACTTCTCTGATTTCTCTCTGCAGCAAGTTTCAAATCTCTGCAAGTTGATTGTCAGATAAATGACTGGCTGCCTGGAAGGAGGGACATTTAGAACGATTTGGAAAAAGATCAGCAGTGATGTCAAGTTAATGGGCCAAAAGCAGCATAATGGGTCATAAATGTGGAATAATAAGAATGTATTGTGGTGCAAAGAAGCAAAATCAAAAAATGGATTTCAGATTAATTTCAGACCCGAAATACAATCAGAGCTGAGCGACGCTGTGGATCCATGACGCCATGACGCTGTGGATCCACGACGCTGTGGATCCACGACGCTGTGGATCCATGACGCTGTGGATCCATGACGCTGTGGATCCATGACGCTGTGGACGCTGTGGATCCATGACGCTGTGGATCCATGACGCTGTGGACGCTGTGGATCCACGACGCTGTGGATCCACGATACGTCGGACCAGTTTCTGTTTTACAGGCTTTCACACCGAAAGTGCAAGTTTGACATTGCGTAGAGCAAAGCCATCATTCCCAATAGAGAGCAGCTGCACGAGCCGTAGTGGCACACACTACCTTTACTCTCTGACACGTCAAGTCTTATTGACGTGAGGCAGAAGTTACAGTGTGATGGCAAATCATTTCACTGAAGAAGAATGGTGGACAAGTCAATGTTGTGCTCTGAGTCCCAGCAGTCTTGTAATCTTCCTCTCCATCCCACGGAAGCAGGCAAGTGAGAGAAACATATTCTGGTGATCCATTGTCTGACCTTCTGTGTTTAAGACTTAAAGGTGACACATTCTGCTCATCTACAGGTTCATACTTGAATTTATTTTTTGTGTTTCAGCATGGATGGAGGGTTTTGGTACTCACACAGCATTTATAAAGCACTTACACCTGCTTTATAACAAACAAGACATGGAAGTCTCACCTTTTACAACAGGTGGAAAATAGTTTCCCCAGGAGAATTCTTTCCCATCTTTGAAAGTGTTTGTTGTTGTAATACTCATTTCAGCCACACGAGGCTGACGTGCTCCACTACACCATGTTCTAAAAGCAATGAAGATGATCCTGTTCTGTTCTGGATCACCAGATTCTTTAAAACATTTATCTCACTTCGCTCTCTGGGCTTCCATACGAGCCCTGCTGGGACTTGAATAAAATGGAGGATGACTAGATAAGAAGATTTATATATTGTGAATGTTCACACAGCAATAGATAAGCTTCCATCCAAATGTCGGGCACATTTTACCAAATGTGGAGAAAAACGGTAAAAGAAAATGCTAATTATTGTGCATTTCCATCCCCTGCCAACATGCGAACTGGTGACATGAAGCTGCTGCAGAAGAAGCGTGACGATGACATAATGAACAGAGCGCCAGTCAAACCCAAAGACTTGTGGAAAACCATGTTGGAGACATGATGCGTTAAAGTCCACACAGATCCGATGTCTTTGTCTCTTTAGTGGACGTCAAACTCTTCATGTACGTCACGATTTATTCACCTTATTCAGTTTCCATTGCACGTATTTCACCAACTGTTCCTCTTCAGCCAAGCGTAAATTGTCCTTGATATATATAAAACACTTTATTCGCCGCTTCCTACTCATCTTTTTTTAGTGCACAAAAAACCCAGGAGGTTTGAAACAAACTTATTGTAGTTTGTAGATTGTTGGTTAGCTGCTCTGCAGGATCACATGCTGCTCTTCATCGTGTGCAAGATGTTTGGTCTCAAACTGCCGTGAAGTTGTTTAAAAGAATCTAAGAGTGAGCGATCAGGTCGCCACATGCTAACAGAGCTGAACAGAACACAGTGGAGTTTCTTTAAATGGATCCATGTCATGGTTCTAACGAACATTCACCGTCAGAATCTCTAATGAACTAATTGCACAAAATACAGCAAAGTCTAATAAACGTCTCCCTCTCACACCTCGACGCAGCAAACATCCTTCTTATCAACTCATTTCTGCTTATTTTCTTAAAACAAATTAACATAAATCTGTTCATTTCCAACTTCACTCCAATAAAATCAACTTGTGTGTAAATATTTTCCGATTTCTTGCTTCTAATTCAGCGACTTTTCTAGAAAAATCTAAAACCGTAAGTTGATTTCTAGTTGATTTGATTTAAGAAAATAAGGTTTTTGGGACATAATTATAGACAGCTCTTCTGACTGGAGTCGTCCTTCGTCTCTGACGTCCTGCAGAGACTGCGTGGAGTCTGGAGGCTTCGTGTTATGAGATGATTTCAAAGAAGGAAAGCTGGAGTTTGGACCAGCGCAGCGCCACAGTGTCGGAGCACTGATGTTAGAGTTTTGGATGCAGGAATTGTAACCTCATGATCCAGCGGGATGAAGCATCCAGAGTGTCTCCAAAACCTTCAAATATCAAACCGCTACTTTTACAAGCAGAGAAGAAGCCAGAAAAGCTCCCCACACGCAGTTCGAGTTCACCAGCGTTTTCACCTGGAGCCTGGCGGCTGCCTCCTTGTGACCTGGCAGTCAGAGAAGACACACCTTCAGGTGATTGTCCAGAGTCTTTGAACGGGCAGACGCCCCGCGCTCGTCCTCTAGTCTCTCCAACCACAGCAACAGATTAAAAAAATGTAAAAGCTGAAAAAAGCAGGAATAGCGATAAAAACTAAAATGGTTCTTTGATTAATTTTTTTTGTTAGTGATTCGTTTTCACATCTCAGGGACGTGAACCGGTCCGGACCACAGGTCGGTTGTGACGCTGTCGTGACGGTTTCCTGTTGGAGGACAGGTGGTGGAGGCGAGCGGGGTCAGATGATGGGTTTGCTGTGGTCGACGCTGTCGGCCTTCTTCAGTTTGCCCTTACTGAAGGCCTGGATGGAGCTCAGCAAGGCGGTGCGACCTCCTCCCGCTCCGTGAGGGGAGGACAGCGGAGGAGGAGGAGGACAGGAGGACGAGTCCAGCGTAGGAGGGGGGGGAGGAGGGGGGAGGGGGAGGAGGAGCAGTCAGGGCTCCTGGATAAAAGAGAAAACGAAAGGAAAGAGTGTGAGAAAACAATATCACTTCATTCTGGTGACTGTCAGTTTCCCCAGGAGCCGGTTACACAAAGATAAAGTGAAACTGCTGTACGGATCTACGCTGGTGAAGGAGCCTCCGGGTCTAAACCTGAAGCGTGGAATCACCTTCAACCTGCATTCTCTCTAATATCCTGCAGGGGGCGAGTATACTGATTGTATCGAAGTCTATGAGAAAATGACCCGACTTCTCACTTGATTTATCACCTTGTTAAACATTTTCCTGACGAGTTTATGTTCTAAATCTCTAGTTTCAAGTCTTCTTCAATACAGCATGATGTTCACTTTGTACATTATGGTAAGACAAAGCGCTTTTAGTAGCTTGGAGTGGCTTTTTGTAATTATTTTCAATGAGAGTGAAGCATCTTGAGCGCCACACGTGTTTACAGAGTGACCTGATACGTCAAGTTGAAATAACTAAACTCAGAGCAGGAAAACGTTGTATTGATTCGTAGGGACATTCTGGAGATTAGGATATCCTCAGGAAGTGTAAATTACTCAAGATAATACTCTCAATTTATGAAAGACATGATACAAAGTGGTACCACTAGCTTTAATAAACATTTTCTAGAGTAACTGTTTCTGGAAAGTGAAAGCAGAACCTGCAGATCAGCGTCCAGGCAAACCTCAATCCACCATCAGTTTCAAATCAACCTTCAGTTCAGCTACTGACACAGGTTTTGGATCCCACAGACGCACGTTGGTCAGTAACAAATGACACTTATTTATTCCACAGATAGAAAAGTTTCTTCTGTTTGTGTGCAAAAGCTCTAGAAACTACAGTACCCATGAGCCTCAGGAGCCGTTTCTATTACACAAAACCATTTTTAGGTGAAAGAACTGCTTTTAATGCTGGCACACTCAACATGTATTGTAGACATTTGGCCAATTTTAACAATGCTGTTGGACTTTAAAAGCAGTGTATGTAGTTTGGCAGGGACATATTTTGAGTTCTGGTATTGGGCTGTTGTCCTGTACTACAGCAGCTACTACCTCTGTGGTTTCAGTCCATCGTCACTTCGATCGACAGAGTGAACTGATGGGGAATTGAAACCTAAACCTGGAACATCCTCTTACAGTTGTGCCATTTTGCATCCCAAACTGAAACGAACAGGGACGACAGGGAAGAGAAGCAAAACAACGGAGCGCTCTAACATGTAGGCGAAGCAGAGGCTTAAAGTCCACCTTCTGATTGACGACAGTGAACTATCTGCAGCGTAATGAAAGGACATCCGTCAGTGGGACAGATGGCAACCACACCTGGAGAAACTCACCTCTGCAGGAGACAATTAGTTTAACGATTAAACTGTTTGTGGCGAACAGCGAAAACATAAGAAATTAGATTTGAATAATTTGCCTGCAGAAGTCGATTGTCTCCAGGATTGTCATGGAACAAACTTTCATGACATCGAGCAGCCGCAGTGACCTTTGCTGTTGTTTGGTCCATGTAATATTCAGATGAGTCTTCAGTTACACTTCCAGCTGTGTCCACATCACACGTTTAATGTGATTACATGTGAAATGCCTACTCACAACTTAAAAAGATATTGACAGAAATATCTGAACGAAATAGAAATGAATGAAACAAATATCAGACTGGAAAGAAGGATATGAATCTGAAAACAAATGGTCTGGTCTCGTATTTATCAAGCGTCTCTTCTAGAAGGCGTGCCGAGAGTTTAACCAGGACTAAGTAATCTTTGCTCCTGCAGAATGATCTGCCGGAACAACGTCTGAATGTTGACTCCTCGGTTAGAAACATCTCTTAAATATCCGCAGACTAAACAGAAAGTTGATGAGATGCTTTGACTTGAGAAGTTCTGAGCAGCTGATCGTTACTCTGCGTCTTGATAGAGACGGCCCAGACCTCCAAACGATGACAAATTGTAATCGATGTAATTAAAAACTTAAAACATGCCGTAAATCAGGTCTGTGGACAAAGTGTTATCTGAATATTAAACAAAACAAATACAAATCTGAATAAAAGATTTAGTGGAGGGTCAACCGCAGCTCAGTACGACCGGAAGGAAAACCTAAAGTACGAGTGCAAAAGAAAGTATACATTCAGAAGCTGAAAACAGACGAGCGTTATAACTCAAATAAGATTCTGAACACAGCGTCACCGTGACACCCCCTCCCCAAAACACACACACGAGCAGACAGAACACAAAGGGAGACGGACGTGCTGTAACGGACAGACAGAACTGACAGATCACAATCTCCAATGAGAACATGAGGTCTGAATCAGGGAGCAGTTGGACCGCGAGGTTTGGAGATCATTGCAGATTGTGAGGTTTTTATAAAGATGTGCGTACACCTTGATCCAGGCAAGTCCGTCAACAACCAATCAGATCTCAGCCCACTGACTCACTAACACTTGTTGAGCATCATCTTCTAACATTTCTAAAGAGTCCCTTCACGGTTGAATGTCGATGACGTTCAAATTCTAAATTAACCTGCAAGCTTTTAATTTGATTTCTTTGCACGTCATTCGTTCTGTTTAGAGCCAGTATTTCTGCACGGTTGTTCATATTATCAGTATTTTACTATTTGTAGAATTAACTTCCTGTGACGGCTGCCTCCAGAGTCCAAAGGTCTACATGTATTGAATAAAAGATAGATGTTTTCCATCTGTAGATGTTTTTATTTAAAGAGACATTCTGCTTCAACACATATTTGTTGGTTCATCCTTTCAAAAACAATATTTTCACAGTTTATTCTCCTGCTGGCTGCACACAAAGGGAGGCGGCTGCAGGACCGATGGAGCAGCAAGCTAACATCCACATATAATACATTAATTAAAGAATTTAATTCTATTTTATTTTGAAGGTGGGGGGGGGGGGGGGGGCGGTGATGACAGATATTTAAAAACTTCAATAGAAGCATTGAATGTAAAAAAACATTAATTAATTAATAAATACATAACTACTAAATACAAAAGAAATTGAAGGGATGTGTACGATATTGTACGTTTACGTCATGTGTTTATAAAGAAAACAAATACTATCGACTGATATGTTGCTTTCGGATTTATCAACACAAACTCCAGTATATTGTGAATGTTTTGTGTCTTTATTACCAATTACACAAGTTCCAACACTCGTCGAGCTGCATTGGATCCACAGACTCGTGATGCTACTCTCCGGTTTTTAATTTAAAGTCTATATTACTTGAGATCATAAGCACGAGATCTCTTGCTGGGAAGCCAGGGTGTACGACAGCTTTAACAAAAACCACCAGTGACCTTCATCATCATCATCATCATCATCATCGACATTATAAATCTTTTACTTTACCCAACGACACGGTCAGAATGGAGCATGCTCTATGGTGGAGACAGCACGGGAAGGAGAGAGAGAGGGAGATGATAATTATCTGTTCAGGACCAATCGGCATTTACACAGCAGCACCGGGACAAAGAGGAGCGAAGAGGACGAGAGGAACGAAGAAGAGCAGACACTAACTTCAGGGTAGGAAACTGATGATTCATGTCAACATGTCGCGAGAACGTAAGTCTGGTGATGTTCTGCATTAGCAACCTCGTGTGTCTGCGGACGCAAGATGCAGTCACGCCTTTACAAAATAATAGTTAGTTTCAATAATAGTTTCAAAATAAAGGTCGGCTTCAAAGATGGAAATTGTGGTTTCTGAAATGTACTACTTATGAAATGTAATAATATAGTTTTGTAAACTATAAGAAACGTGTTGTAAGTGTTAAAGCTTCATTTAACCCGCTGGAGGAGGCTCAGTCATGAGGAGAGACGCATTACAGATCTGTGAGAGACGAATATTGTGATTCAGTCCCTGAAACATCCTCGCACTGCTCTTGTTCAATCTGACACTCCATGAAGCTTTGCGTGTAAACTAATATTTAAAACGCGATGGTGTTTTTGAGAATCAACAGAGGATCATAAAACATAATATTGTGAGACTCGAGTATCGATATCTTCTTACATCCCTAATCACCAGACTTACATTTTAAAATATAAAATCCAATATCAGTGTTTCCTATCCTGCGTCCAGCTGGAGAGAGACACAACAAAGTGAGTAAGACACACGGCAGAGACAGACACCTGTAATCAACATGATGAGAAGAGCTGAAGGGACAGACAGACAGACAGACAGACAGACGAGAAGAGGACAGACAGACAGAAGAGGACAGACAGACAGAAGAGGACAGACAGACAGAAGAGGACAGACAGACAGACACCTGTAATCAACATGATGAGAAGAGCTGAAGGGACAGACAGACAGACAGACAGACAGACGAGAAGAGGACAGACAGACAGAAGAGGACAGACAGACAGAAGAGGACAGACACACAGAAGAGGACAGACAGACAGACACCTGTAATCAACATGATGAGAAGAGCTGAAGGGACAGACAGACAGAAGAGACAGACAGACGAGAAGAGGACAGACAGACAGAAGAGGACAGACAGACAGAAGAGGACAGACAGACAGACACCTGTAATCAACATGATGAGAAGAGCTGAAGGGACAGACAGAAGAGACAGACAGACGAGAAGAGGACAGACAGACAGAAGAGGACAGACAGACAGAAGAGGACAGACAGACAGACACCTGTAATCAACATGATGAGAAGAGCTGAAGGGACAGACAGAAGAGACAGACAGACGAGAAGAGGACAGACAGACAGAAGAGGACAGACAGACAGAAGAGGACAGACAGACAGACACCTGTAATCAACATGATGAGAAGAGCTGAAGGGACAGACGAGAAGAGGACAGACAGACAGAAGAGGACAGACAGACAGAAGAGGACAGACAGACAGAAGAGACAGACAGACAGACAGACAGGACAGACAGACGAGAAGAGGACAGACAGACGAGAAGAGGACAGACAGACAGAAGAGGACAGACAGACAGAAGAGGACAGACAGACAGAAGAGGACAGACAGACCGACAGAGAGACAGACAGAGAAGAGGACAGACAGACCGACAGACAGAGAAGAGGACAGGCAGACTGACAGAGAAGAGGACAGACAGAGAAGAGGACAGACAGAGAAGAGGACAGACAGACAGAGAAGAGGACAGACAGACAGAGAAGAGGACAGACAGACAGAGAAGAGAACAGACAGACAGAGAAGACACAGACAGAGAAGAGAACAGACAGACAGACAGAGAAGAGAACAGACAGAGAAGAGAACAGACAGAGAAGAGAACAGACAGAGAAGAGAACAGACAGAGAAGAGAACAGACAGACAGAGAAGACACAGACAGAGAACAGACAGACAGAGAAGACACAGACAGAGAAGAGAACAGACAGACAGAGAAGAGGACAGACAGAGAAGAGAACAGACAGAGAAGAGAACAGACATAGAAGAGAACAGACAGAGAAGAGAACAGACAGACAGAGAAGAGGACAGACAAAGAAGAGAACAGACAGACAGAGAAGAGGACAGACAGATAAGAGAACAGACAGACAGAGAAGAGAACAGACAGACAGAGAAGAGAACAGACAGACAGAGAAGAGAACAGACAGACAGAGAAGAGAACAGACAGACAGAGAAGAGAACAGACAGACAGAGAAGAGGACAGACAAAGAAGAGAACAGACAGACAGAGAAGAGGACAGACAGATAAGAGAACAGACAGACAGAGAAGAGAACAGACAGACAGAGAAGAGAACAGACAGACAGAGAAGAGAACAGACAGACAGAGAAGAGGACAGACAAAGAAGAGAACAGACAGACAGAGAAGAAGACAGACAGAGAAGAGAACAGACAGACAGAGAAGACAGACAGAGAAGAAAACAGACAGAGAAGAGGACAGACAGAGAAGAGGACAGACAGACAGAGAAGAGGACAGACAGACAGAGAAGAGAACGGACAGACAGAGAAGAGAACAGACAGACAGAGAAGACAGACAGAGAAGACAGACAGAGAAGAGAACAGACAGACAGAGAAGACAGACAGAAGACAACAGACAGACAGAGAAGAGGACAGACAGAGAAGACAGACAGAGAAGACAGACAGAGAAGAGAACAGACAGACAGAGAAGAGGACAGACAGACAGAGAAGAGAACAGACAGACAGAGAAGACACAGACAGAGAAGAGAACAGACAGACAGAGAAGAGAACAGACAGACAGAGAAGAGAACAGACAGAGTAGAGAACAGACAGACAGAGAAGAGGACAGACAGATAAGAGAACAGACAGACAGAGAAGAGAACAGACAGAGAAGAGAACAGACAGTCAGAGAAGACAGACAGAGAAGAAAACAGACAGAGAAGAGGACAGACAGAGAAGAGGACAGACAGAGAAGAGGACAGACAGACAGAGAAGAGAACGGACAGACAGAGAAGAGAACAGACAGACAGAGAAGACAGACAGAGAAGACAGACAGAGAAGAGAACAGACAGACAGAGAAGACAGACAGAGAAGAGAACAGACAGACAGAGAAGAGAACGGACAGACAGAGAAGAGAACAGACAGACAGAGAAGACAGACAGAGAAGACAGACAGAGAAGAGGACAGACAGACAGAGAAGAGGACAGACAGACAGAGAAGAGAACGGACAGACAGAGAAGAGAACAGACAGACAGAGAAGACAGACAGAGAAGAGAACAGACAGACAGAGAAGAGAACGGACAGACAGAGAAGAGAACAGACAGACAGAGAAGACAGACAGAGAAGACAGACAGAGAAGAGAACAGACAGACAGAGAAGAGAACGGACAGACAGAGAAGAGAACAGACAGACAGAGAAGACAGACAGAGAAGACAGACAGAGAAGAGGACAGACAGACAGAGAAGAGGACAGACAGACAGAGAAGAGAACGGACAGACAGAGAAGAGAACAGACAGACAGAGAAGACAGACAGAGAAGAGAACAGACAGACAGAGAAGACAGACAGAGAAGAGAACAGACAGACAGAGAAGACAGACAGAGAAGAGAACAGACAGACAGAGAAGAGGACAGACAGAGAAGAGAACAGACAGACAGAGAAGAGAACAGACAGAGAAGAGAACAGACAGAGAAGAGGACAGACAGAGAAGAGGACAGACAGACAGAGAAGACAGACAGAGAAGAGAACAGACAGAGAAGAGAACAGACAGAGAAGAGGACAGACAGAGAAGAGGACAGACAGAGAAGACAGACAGAGAAGAGGACAGACAGGTCAAGTCAAACGATTAGTCTTCATATTCACACAGGCACATTTCAGATGAAATTCAGTTGGTTCAGAGTTAATGATAAAGATAATTATTAACAATAATGTTGTTGATGTGAGCAACGTGCTGACACACCACAGCCGGACCTCGACACAAGGGGGCGCTGCAGTCTGTCCCATACTTTCCCAAACAGAGACACAGATAAGAGGACAGACAGTTGGACAGACAGACGGTTGGAAAGACAGACAGACAGTTGGGCAGACAGACAGACAGTTGGGCAGACAGACAGACAGTTGGGCAGACAGACAGACAGTTGGGCAGACAGACAGACAGTTGGGCAGACAGACAGACAGTTGGGCAGGACAGACAGACAGTTGGGCAGGCAGACAGTTGGGCAGACAGACAGACAGTTGGGCAGACAGACAGACAGTTGGGCAGACAGACAGACAGTTGGGCAGACAGACAGACAGTTGGGCAGACAGACAGACAGTTGGGCAGGCAGACAGACAGTTGGGCAGGCAGACAGTTGGGCAGACAGACAGTTGGGCAGACAGACAGTTGGGCAGACAGACAGTTGGGCAGACAGACCTACCTGTGGTGGACGGGGGGGGTGGGGGAGGACGGGCATGTGGGAGGAGAACTGGCTCCAGAACCTAAAGACAGACAGAAAAGCCATCAGCAAGTATCTTAATAAAACATGGAGGACATGCAGCCACCACACGTATTATTGGACCTGAGAGACACAACATGTTTACACTGGATGTAAACTCACGTGGTTCAGACAGAGAGCCGGTGAACACCGGTTAACAACAACGCCTGCTCCGCACTTTAAAAACGTTCTCTGATGTTCTTAGAGCACCAACACGTCGGTGTCGAGAAACTGGCAACGATGTTCACTTTCTTTAAATCTTAATTAACATCCGTCCTGATCATAACGACCAAATATTCACTCATTTCAGAATTTGAACCCTTAATATGACTTTTAATTTGTTTACATAATGCCACTGTTGTTTTTCATGAATTATGTTTTGTATACTAAAGGTTAGGGAGATTTCATCCCTGGGATGTGGCTATGATTAGCAGCAACAGTGATTTTGAATACAGCAGCGATGCCCCGAAGGGAAACCAGAAGAAAAAGCATGCATCTGCCCCGCAGACACGAGCATCGGCCGTTTTGAAGCCTCTCGATTGAAAGATATAATATAAATACTTTTATGCTGTAAAGGCCTGTGGGATCAACATGTGGGCTTTTAATGGATTCCAATGGAGACATTTTTGTCCTTAAGGGTGTTTGTGTTTTGGTTTCAGTTTATTATAAACTTATTATGTACACCATGTGCATTAACGAAGACACAATGATTGACAAATTAAAAAAGGCCAAAAATGTCTCTTGAGGAAAATTGTCCACCAGATTGAGACATGTCCTCATGTTTGCCTGTAGAAGAATGTTGTTGATAATCATTGCCATATCCTAGATTAGATTAAATACAGAAAATAATTAGATTAGATAGATGGGCCGAGTATGTGTTGAGGGAACAGCAGAAACATACCGGAGTTATTGTTGTTTCTGACAGAGACGTCTTCTTCATTTTCATAAGCCGACTGTCTGGACTTCTGCAGAGACAAAAACACAACATTGTTTTGAATTAAATGCTTGTATTTCACTTCAGTCTTTCTAAACAGTTAAAACATGTTTCTGTGTTTCTAAACAAAGACAACACAAAGACAACAGAACACTAAGAGTTTATTTTCAGCTGTAGTTGTTGAAAAGATGTCTGTTCATGCAGATGTTGCATTGCCTACCTTCCTCGCCAGAATCTTCCTCCTCTTCTTCTCCTCCTCTGAGCCGTGGTGAGACTGAGCTCTGGTCAACCTCCTGTGCTGGTGGAGCTTCAAACGGACACAACATTATCCTCCTTACAAACAGCAGAGTTAATATACACAAGCTACATAATGCAACGTCTGAAAAGTGCTAGAGCTACAAAGAAAAAGAACGGTCAAAAAGGACATTCCTGCACACTGCTTTTGAATTCAAGCTGTGTTAAATCAGTACATAACTTAACGTTACATTAGAAGATATGAAAGCAGCTGCTGCTTCTAGATGGGGAACTTGGGGTTTCCTGGAGTCAGCGGCCAGAGGTTTTGTGTACGCAACATGGAAAGGTTGTGGGAAATGTAATGTCTCAAGAGCCCACAAGCATCATGTCCACCTTATCTAGAAGGTCACGGATTTAAAATATAGAGATTTGGGTGAAACTGTTGATGAAGCCTTGACGAAGGGACACGACCTCCCACATGTCTCCAGTGGAGCATAAAACAGAGAAAATAAACAACTTATTTAAAGACCCACCCCTCGCTGCTCCTCCTGCAGCCTCTTCTCCAGACTCTCCTTCGCCGTCTTCAGCGCCTCTTTTAGCCGGCTGGGAACCTGGAGGAGTGGAAGAGGTGGAGTCAGAGATTTACTTTATATATATATATTTATTAATTAAGTATTAATAAAAAATAGTATATTTTTAAATTAATAAATATGATATATATATTAAAATATAAGATATAGATTATAATATATAATATATATAGATATATAGAGATATATATAGTATAATATATATTTATTAAATGTAATAATATATATATATATTTATGAATTAATAAATAGATATATATATCTTATTAAATTAATAACTATATATATATATATATATATATTAAATTAATAAATATATATATATATATATATATATAATTATATATATTATATTAATTAAATGAATATATTATATATATCTATAATCTTAATTAATGAATTAATATAATTTAATTAAATGAATATATTTATTTTTTAATTACAAATAAATGTAATAACAATTTTCTTTAAAACTAATTTAATTAAAAATATTCTGACGATTAAGAGCTCTTGATAACGGGTCCTTTGGAGTTTCATATCTGTACACCACATTTCCAAAAGGTAGTAGAACTGGCCATGTTTTGTTTATAAAGGAAGGAAGAAGATAATCATCCTGTCTCGTATTATATTAATGAGTTTGGGAATTTAATTAATGAATTGTTCTGAAAGAAATCTTGAGCATGCATGGACAAACTCTCAGAAGTAATATCTCACCTTGATCTGGAGTTTCTCTGAGTGTTGGAGCTGGACGTCCCTGAACAGCCTGCAAAACACAAACTGACTCATCAGCAACAAAAGACGATGTTATGTTTCCTGCACATGTCCGATTACAAAATCCAGATGTTCGTCTTTATTAAAGAGAATCTTTTCTCATAAACATAAACCTGGGAACTGTATTTTCTTGTATGGGTGCATGACACCAGATACATTAGGATGAATAATATGTACAGTCCCTTAATAAACACACAATCAGTTTATACGGATACGGAAGCGGAGAGTATGAATTGGCCGTCAGGCTGACAGACTGTCACTGCTCAATGAAACTGTAGACCGACAACATGTGAACTCACGGTGTCTGGAGGAGCTCCGACACTCTGGGCATCCCGCTCTTACAGGCCTCTGCGGACAACATGGACTGCAGCACTGACACTGATTGAACACACACACACACACACACACACACACTAACTCAACAGAGCACATTGGGAATAACACACACTTTGGGACATTAAAGTAAACTGGATGTTTAAGGTCCAGATGTCAGAACGTCTGGAGGTACATAAAGATATACAGCAGCATCTGTATGTGTACATATTAATCTGTGTGTTTCATATACTGACCCACAGCGGTGGAGGGGACATCGGGGTATTGATCGACAGGGACGCTGTCCGGCGGTCGGCCGTACGTCATCTCGTACAGTAAATATCCAAAGCAGAAGACGTCGATGCTCTCTGTGGTCTACACACACACACACACACACACACACACACACACACACACACACACACAAAGTTTATTACGATTATGTGAAATTTTCCAAGACAATAATCCACCCATATTATCCATTTTCAGTGTTTACGTACGTTGATCTTCCTGAGCTGGGTGAAGGCGGGTCGCAGCGCTGAGGGAACTCCCAGCATGCCGTTCTCTACGTCCATCAGTCGACACACGCCGTCATCCACAATTACATTGGACGCGTGCAGGTGACCAAAAAATAAACCGCCATCATGGAGGAGCTTCAGGCCCTGAACACACAGACACTGCTCAAGTAACAAAAACGTGTGTGTGTGTGTGTGTGTGTGTGTGTGTGTGTGTGTGTGTGTGTGTGTGTGTGTGTGTGTGTGTGTGTGTGTGTACCTCCAGGATCTGACGGCCGTACAGTTTGATGTGCTGCAGTTCGAGTCCCTGACTCTTCTTCGGGTTGCAGTACTTCTTCAGGTAACTCTCTCTGGGCTTCACCTGGAGAGTCAACAGTTTTCACTTTCTACCAAACAGTGGTGGGATTACCCAGGTAAGCCTGACGCCTATACACACACACACACACACACACACACACACACAGTCACACACACACAGTGTACCTTACAGATGTGGTCTCTCAGAGAGCCTCTCTCACTAAACGGCCGGATGAGCAGAGCTGAAGACTCGCTGGTGCTGGAGAACAACAGCGGACAGAGATATGGAGTCTGCAGAGGAGGAGGAACATTATTTACAATCCATTATCAGGTACAATTAGATGAATCTCTGTATTATTCTAATAAAATCAATACAGCAAGATTTAAAGAGCGATTAAAAGCTATCCCACACACAGTCAAAAGCTGGGTCGTGTCTTGATGGCAACTCCTCGATTTATGAAACGTTTGCGAGACTCGCGGCCCGATGAGCTCCAGAGCGTTTGCTTCAGCAGGAGTTCAGCTGGGTTTTATTGGCACATGATTAGATTTGGCTGCTGCCTCTTTTGGTAATGTGGGAGTAACTAACTATACATAGAACTACCTGAAGGAAATCTTCAATTACAGATGATGACGAGGGAAAATGTTCTTTGCTTTAGCTACGTTGAGTCGTGGAGCTATTAGATTTCAGTCGATAGCTTTAGCTCTCTCTGTGCAACGGTCCACTGATTACCAAACATAGAGTGATGTTACCTCAGTTTGATTGATATTATTTGATTATTAAAAACCACATATAACACTGCACACGCTGTTTTCACAGGAACACGCACACGCACACGCACGCACACACACACACACACGCTACGTACAGAGAGGCTGGTTAGCAGCTTCATGGCGGACTGCAGGTCTTTGTCAGACAGGAACTTATCAGGACCCAGGTCCACCTACAACACACGCACAGACATGTTATTAGTTATTTTTGGATTTCCTTCTGAACAACGGGAGTTGCACAAATGTAATTCCAGTCTCGTACTTTCCCTTCAATGAATCAGGTTTAATCCTTAAGTGCATTTCAAGACTCTGAAGGAATTCCTTTCAGTCTGTTTTCCATTCAATAAACATCCTCAGCAACCAAGATAAGAAAAAAAACAAAAACAGTTGAAGTCTGCTGAGCAGAAATGTGAGTGAATGTTTACTTCATTATATCTGTGGCCTCTGACAGCACATTACTTATATCAGTTGATCACATTTGACTTCATTAAATCTCTCAGAATGGGACACATTCTTGGAGACCACGTGTTCATGAAACTCCTTCCTGCTGACAGCGTGTCACAGATTTATCTTTGCAAAATGCTTAATAATAATAATGCGTTTGAAGAACCATTAATCTTAATGTCTGTTTGCAGACTGAAGGACTGAAACATGAAGATTATCTATATAAACAAACCGTAATATAAAAGAAAATATATGTTTAAGATATCATATTTATAAACACCCAGGGCATTAAAGCATACATTTACAAATCTATGATCATTTACAGATGCATGTTTGGAACTTCATACACATTTTGAACATAACTCAGATGATCTTAACTCATAATTTAAACATCTTTCTCATTTCTGTCTTAATATATGTTGAGACTGCACTGAGATCAGACTCACCCAGCTCAGCAGATACCTCTCTTTGGGCTGCTCTTTGTTTTTGATTAAAAAGAATTTCTTCCTGATCCTCCAGCCTGAAAAACAAACAGTATGTCACTTCCTTTGTGTTTGCAGGGTCACTGCAGATATTATGAGTCTATGTTTAATCAGGGAAATCCAACTCTTTAAATATCCTGTATTATTTTAAACAACAAGAGGAACAGATTCGTACTCTTCTAAGCAATAAAACAACGTAAACATTAGCATGTTGTGCTAGCGGTTAGCATTAGCACAGCATAGAGTCTCCATGTTAAACAGATTTCTATTCTCAGTCAGGTTCAGAGTCTTACCGTTGTCTTTGAGAGGCTCCACTACCTCCCACTTCAGGTCCGACCGGAAGAACATGGAGACCTGCTGCAGGGCGATCTCTGAGACAGACAGAACAAATAAATAAAAATAAAGATAATTGTGATTTTAAACAATGAGTGGTTTCACCGTCTTTGCCTATTTATGTCCATAAATCCACAAACTAACACTTTACAGTGGTCCCTTTAAGTATATAAATGAATATCCCTTAAAGTATGTAAAAACTCTACTGAAGGAAAGTACTTGAAGGTACTTTCCACCTCCGAATAAGAAACTGAATGTCAGTGCAGACAGGTAACACACACCTGTGTAGTTGGCAGAGTAGTTGTTTGGGTCCAGGAACTTCTTGATGGTTAAGGAGCTGGAAAGCAGGGGATGCTGGGTAATGGAGTCCAGAAAGGCCTGCAGTCCTCTCTGTCTCTCTGCTATGAACTCCCTGTCCATGTTTCCAATTAGCTTCTTTGGAGGAAGAGGGAGAGTGATGCCACAAACCTGGAGAGACAGAGAGACAGAGACATAGAGTGAGAGAGACATAGAGTGAGAGAGACAGACAGAGAGTGAGAGAGACAGACAGAGAGTGAGAGAGAGAGAGTGAGAGAGAGACAGAGACATAGAGTGAGAGAGAGAGTGAGAGAGAGACAGAGACATAGAGTGAGAGAGACAGAGAGAGAGAGAGACAGACAGAGAGAGTGAGAGAGACAGACAGAGAGACAGAGACATAGAGTGAGAGAGACATAGAGTGAGAGAGACAGAGAGAGTGAGAGAGACAGGACAGAGAGTGAGAGAGAGAGTGAGAGAGAGACAGAGACATAGAGTGAGAGAGACAGAGAGAGAGAGAGACAGAGAGAGTGAGAGAGACAGACAGGGAGTGAGAGAGACAGACAGAGAGAGTGAGGAGAGGACAGACAGAGAGTGAGAGAGAGAGACAGAGAGAGTGAGAGAGAGACAGAGTGAGAGATACATAGAGGTGAGAGGAGACAGAGAGAGACAGAGATAGTTGAGAGAGACAGACAGAGAGTGAGAGAGAGATACAGAGTGAGAGACAGAGAGAGTGAGAGAGAGACAGACAGACAGACAGACAGACAGAGGGTGAAGAAGAGAGTGGGAGAGAGACAGAGAGAAAGAGGAGAGAGAAAGAGAAGAGAGAGAGAGACAGGAGTGTGGAGAGAGAGAAATGGAGAGAAGAGTTGAGAGACAGAGAAGAAGAGAGAGACAGAGAAAGTGAGAGAGAGACAGAGTGTGAAGAGAGAAGACAGAGTGGTGAGAGAGAGAGAGAGTGGAGAGAGAGAAGAGAGAGAGACAGAGAGACAGAGTGAGAGAGACATAGAGTGAGAGAGACAGAGAGAGACAGAGAGAGACAGAGAGAGTGAGACAGACAGACAGAGTGAGAGAGAGAGACAGAGTGAGAGACAGAGACAGAGTGAGAGACAGAGAGAGTGAGAGAGGCAGACAGACAGACAGAGAGTGGGAGAGAGTGAGAGAGACAGAGAGAGAGACAGAGATAGAGAGAGAGACAGAGTGTGAGAGAGATAAACAGAGAGAGAGTGAGAGACAGAGAGAGTGAGAGAGACAGAGAGAGAGACAGAGACAGAGACAGAGAGAGAGACAGAGACAGAGAGAGAGTGAGAGAGACAGAGATAGAGAGAGAGACAGAGTGTGAGAGAGAGACAGAGTGTGAGAGAGAGTGAGAGAGAGAGAGAGTGAGAGAGAGTGAGAGAGACAGAGAGAGAGAGACAGAGAGAGTGAGAGAGCGCCAGACAGAGTGAGAGAGACAGAGAGAGAGAGAGAGACAGACAGAGAGTGACAGAGACAGAGAGAGAGACAGAGACATAGAGAGTGAGAGAGCGCCAGACAGAGTGAGAGAGACAGAGAGAGAGAGAGAGACAGACAGAGAGTGACAGAGACAGAGAGAGAGAGACAGAGAGAGTGAGAGAGCGCCAGACAGAGTGAGAGAGACAGAGAGAGAGAGAGAGACAGACAGAGAGAGACAGAGACAGAGAGAGAGACAGAGACATAGAGAGTGAGAGAGACAGAGAGAGAGAGAGAGAGAGAGAGAGAGAGAGAGAGAGAGAGAGAGAGAGAGAGAGAGAGAGAGAGAGACAAGAGAGAGAGACAGAGAGAGAGAGAGAGACAGACAGAGAGAGACAGAGACAGAGAGAGAGACAGAGACATAGAGAGTGAGAGAGACAGAGAGAGAGAGAGAGAGAGAGAGAGACAGAGAGAGAGACAGAGACAGAGAGAGAGAGAGAGAGAGACAGAGAGTGAGAGAGAGAAGTTTATATTGTGATTGTTATCACCATTAAATGTTTTTTCTTTTATCCACTGTCATCCTTTTCTATATGTTTCAGACTACCACCAGGTTTCTGCTGTTGACTGGAGATCAGGGGCTGGAGGGAGGTCGGGGTGGTAGACCCCAAAAGGAAATGAGCGGGTGAAACTTCAGCAGAAAAACTGCTGAACTTCCTGTTATTGAGGAATGATTTGACCTGAACATAAAGAGTCACAACCAGGACAATCTGACAGACCCGGTCCAGTCTGGTACAAGGCAGTGACATTGAGTATAGATTTACTAAAGATCAATATGACACAGTTGTTCACGGAGAAGTCACTTAACCTAAACCAAATTAATATTATAACACTATTGTAATATACATATTTTTACCTATTTATTGTTGTTGTTATATTGTAGTACAATGTCCACAATTTTTTACTTTAACTTCTCTGTTATAGTATGTATATATATATATATATATATATATATATATATATATATATATATATATATATATATATATATATATATATATATATATATATATATATATATATTAAAAACATTTTAGATATGAGTTTTCTTTTGCTTTAAAAAAGCAAATTAGGCAGTAAATGATTTTCCCTTGATAAGATATCTAAAAACAAGTTAGAACGTCAAAGTATTGACCCGGAGGATGTGCGAAAGTTCATGGTATCCAACTATAAAGATAGTAGAGATGTGTTAATGTTACGCACAACAGCAGCTTTTTGAACAGGTTCTAGTTCAGATATCCGGGGTCATGCAGAACCTTAAACCTAACAGTTAATCAGTTGATCATCAAACTGCCGTCTCATTGCACCAGCCGAGGCTTCTGGATAAATCGATGACAAGGCGGCAAAGATTTAAGCACGTCGTAACAGGAAGGACGTTGGCTAAGACGAAGCTGGTGTGGGTATATGTGGACTCAGACTCACATTTTAAGTTACCAGGCTGCTGTGTTTTGTAAGTAAAGTGAATATCTTTGAGTTGTGAACTAAACAAGAAATTTGAGGACGTCACTTTGGACTTTGGGAAACATTTGACATAATTTTCGGATATTTAAACCAAACAAAAGCGTAGTATACGAAGTACAGTCGTGTGACTGAAAGATGTCAAACTCACCATCAGGCTGCTGTTGAGAACATCAAAGTCACTGTAGCGTCGAATCACCTGCAAAACAAACACACACATCACTTTTCTGACAAATCGGCTGCGATTGGTCAATTCCTCTCTTTAATGATGGGACCCTCTCCCAGGTGAATTCTAATTGGTTGGTTGTGATTGGTGCATTTACCTGCCAGCTATTCTCTGCAGACACGCCCCTCTGGACTCTGACGATGTACTCCTGAGAAACAAAGAAAACAGCCGTCAAAACACTTTATTTGCTGCTTTTTAAAATAAATACAAATGTAAAATAATAAGACAGATAAGTGGTTGAAACATTCAAATCAATCCTTATTTTTTATTAATTTTTATATATATTTATTAATTTGGTCTTTTATATAAAAATGAATTAAAATAAAAAGTTTTTAGGAGAGAAATGTCCGATCCAAATAAAAAGAGAATACATTTTTTTAAATAAGTGTCGTGGAAATGTATCATAGTCTTCTGGTTATATTCTATCTCTATAAAGTTGTTATTTGGCCTTACAGTCACTAACCCTGGGTCTTCCCACATGTCTGATGCCCCTGCCCGCTAGCGTTTGACAGACAGTAAGGTGCCACTGTGACCTTTGTCAAACAATCAGACGGGTTTAAGAGTCGTAACAAAAAATAAAAAGTATTTTAGGATTTAAAATTATTTTTATTTATGCAAAAAAGAGCATTATATGCAAATGTTTCTATTGACATGCATTAAGTCAAAATATATTACACAATGCAATTACATGAAAAGACATAAACAGTGGAGTCACCATTTCAAGGGGAAAGTTTTACTTCTGCAAAAGTAACTTTAGGATTTTATACGAAGAAATCATGGTTTAAAAAGGAAGTTGTAGTTTCATGAGAAAAACGTTGTACTTTAGAAGTGGTAATATTACAAGATGAAGTCATAACTTTAGGAGAAAAGGACTATTATTAGATTAAGATCCTCATTTTATGATAAATAAAGTGTCAACAAGTCACAGCCAGAGGAAAGGCCTCGCTGAAACTGGTTTCACATTTCGGGTGTGTTCCACTTCTGTTTCATTTCCATATAAATGGCTTCGATACGGCTCCTTAGTGGAGGATCGGTCACCATGTCGACAGATGTTTTCATAACCGACAACAAAGAGGGACAAAATTATGAAAACAAAAACCATGGCGTAAACATGTCATTTTCCTTTAATCTAATCCTCTCGGTCCATCTACAGACTAATTCATTTCCTGCTGACGGACTCTGGTTTCTGCTGCAATCTTTAATTCTTGCATGTGAGTTGAGCAGCTTCACAAATCAGTAATCAGTTAATACACTTTATTTAACCAGTTTGTCCCACTGAGATCAAGGACCTCTTCAATAAGGCAGACCTTGTCAAGAGTAGCAGCAAAAAAACACATTTACATTAAAGATTATCAGGTAAAACATCTTCATTCTTACATATATTGCCAATTATCTCTAATTCAAAGTAAAGCACTTTGAATTTCCTCGTTGTTAAAAAGGTGCGCTACACATAAATCTGCCTTCTTGCCCTTCTCATAACTCACCACTCGTGAGTCTGTCAAGCTGCTGACCTTTAATTACAAAAAACAACTTTAAAAACTAAAACATCAGCGCTGCAGTACGCTGGATCGGGACTTTATCAAATAGATCGGGTGACATTTACAAAGCACTTCCAGGAAAACTACCTGTGTTTCTCATACAGTTAGGTCCATAAATATTTGGACATTGACACAATGTTCATCATGTTGGCTCTGTACACGACCACAATGGACGTGAAATTAAACAATCAATATGAGCTTTAAGTGCAGACTTCCAGCTTTAGTTTGAGGTATTTACATCCAGATCAGATGAACGGTGGAGGAACTACAACACATTGTATACGTGGTGTCCCCTTTTAAAAGGGACCAAAAGTAATTGGACAACTGGCTGCTCAGCTGTTCCATGGCCAGGTGTGTGTTGTTTCCTCGTTAGTTCATTTACAAGGAGCAGATAAAAGGTCTAGAGCTCATTTTAAGTGTGGTATTTGCTTTTGTAATGTGTTGAGGTCAACTCTCAATATGAAGTCTAAAGAGCTGTCACTATCAGTGAAGCAGGACATCATTAGGCTGAACCATCAAAACAAACCCAACAGAGAAATAACAAAAACATTAGGTGTTGCCAAATCAGCTGTTTGTGTAATCATAATCAATTCTTAAAAAGAAAGAACGCACTGGTGAGCTCAGCAACACCAAAAGACCTGGAAGACCACGGAAGACGACTGTGGTGGATGACAGAAGAATTCTTCTCCTTCACAACAGTTCAGATCAAGAACTCTCTCCAGGAGGTCCAGTGGGTGTATCTGTGTCAAAGTCAACTATCAAGAGAAGACTTCACCAGAGTAAATACAGAGGGTTCCCCACACCATGTCAACCATGGTGAGCCTCAACAACAGGAAGACCAGATTAGAGTTTGCTAAAACACATCTAAAAAAGCCTGTAAAGTTCTGGAACAACATCCTGTGGACAGATGAGACAAAGATCAACTTGTACCAGAATGATGGGAAGAGAAGAGTATGGAGAAGGAACTGCTCATGATCCAGAGCACACCACCTCATCAGTGAAGCGTGGTGGTGGTCGTGTTATGGCGTGGGCATGTATGGCTGCCAATGGAACTGGTTCTTGTATTTATTGATGATGTGACTGCTGATGAACTCTGAAGTGTTTCAATATTATCGGCTCATATTCAGCCAAATGCTTCAGAACTCATTGGACGGCGCTTCACAGTGCAGATGGACAATGACCCAAAGCGTACTGCGAAAGAAACCAAAGAGTTCTTTAAGGCAAAGAAGTGGAATGTTCTGCAATGGACAAGTCAGTCACCTGACCTGAATCCAAGTGAGCATTTCACTTGCTGAAGACAAAACTGAAGGGAAACAAGCAGGAAGTGAAGACAGCTGCAGTAGGAGGCCTGGCAGAGCATCACCAGGGACCGAACCCAGCGTCTGCTGATGTCTCTGGGTTCCAGACTTCAGGCCGTCGTTGACTGCAAAGGATTCTCAACCAAATATTGAAAGTGACAATTTGATTTATGATTATGTGACTTTGTCCAATTACTTTTGGTCCCTTTTAAAAGGGGACACCACGTATACAATGTGTTGTAGTTCCTCCACCGTTCATCTGATCTGGATGTAAATACCCTCAAATTAAAGCTGGAAGTCTGCACTTAAAGCTCATATTGATTATTTAATTTCAAGTCCATTGTGGTCGTGTACAGAGCCAACATGATGAACATTGTGTCAATGTCCAAATATTTATGGACCTAACTGTCTTTTTAATTATGGATCAAAGTGACACTAGGTCCCAGAAATATTGGGTCGTCCAAAACCATCAAGTTAATACAGAGATTAGGAAACCGGCTCTTTAATACTCTACACAAGTGGAACAATCTGCAGAAGCTCTCAAGACAAACTAATCCCTTTTAATCAATTGAAATCCTTTTTGATTGACAGAGCAGTGTGAATACATGTGTTTCCTTTTAGTGGATGTTGTCCCTTATGTTGATGTCATTGACCTGTTTGTTGTATAACTTGTTGATGCATACTGTTACAGTCATGTGCTACTATTGTTTTATATGTACTGCAGTCTGTAAAAGTGATATTGCACTCAATGGCCTTCCCCTGCTCCATTCATTCAGTCACGGCAAGCTGCAGACCCAGTTTTTAGTGAAATAGTTATCCCTGACCTCATGTTATTAACATGTAAAGGATCCCAATCAGTTCCACACAGTAAGATATACATATTTAAAGTTTGGGAAAATAAGAGTACTGGTATCAGCAGATGGTGAAGTAGTATCCCTATTAAATAAACAATGATACTAGATTTTTAGTTGCCATCCATATTTATAACAATATAAATGTCTGTGTGACTTTGAATTAGGTTTCAAATGAACAAGCACAGTGTTATAGTATGTAGAGGCTTGTCCTCACAGTATTGCATTCATTGTGGGGCTGCTCATGTTGAGAAATTCTGGAAAGTCATCTGACAGATTCAGCACATCACAGAAATCTGCAATAATTATATTCTGGATTACAGGAAAATTGCTGTTTTGGTTGATTTTCAGAGTAGACTAATATAAATTAACACTACATTAGGAAACCTTAGTTAATGCAATAAATACATACATTTAATTATACCCACAAGTATGAGTCCCTCCTATGAGTTTATGGTTCCGTTTTACAATAGTAACAACATCAACAATGGTCAGATGCCTGATATTAGCATGCTAAGTGAACTGGCTAGCTCAGCTGATCCCAGTCGGACTGTCAACAACAAACCCACCACAGGTGAATCCATTATCGGACAGGCGACACATGTCCTGCTTTATTATTCATAAACCATGACCTCTGCTTTATTATTCATAAACCATGACCTCTCATATTGTTTTAAACGTGATTTTTAAAAATGTATTCTTCACTGCATACACGAGTTCAAAGTACACATTTTAGTGCAAAGTAATGCTATAAACATTGCCACAACACTGTTTAGTTCTCATTTTGGAAGCTGACACGCCAAACTGCGTTAGAAAATAAGACTATTTAATGTTTCCGTGGATTTCAAGTACAAGTACAGATCCACTCTCTTCATTTCGGCACAGATAACACACACAATGTGGAACTTGTTTGAATTAAACGCCAACTTTTCTAAAAGGATCATGGTCTAAATACAACGTTAGGAGAAAGCTGTAATGTAAATAATACAAAATATGCATTTTAATACAGGTATTTGGTGAAGAGGATGTACGCCGAATGTTACAACATACCACAACACATTTAAAACGACCATAAATTTTTGTTTCAGATTATTTGTGTGTCAGTACTAAGAGGAATCAATAAGAGGCCAAACTTTTAAATGGACTTCGCTTTAATGATCTTCGCGCAATAAATCGGCGACAGTTCCGGATGTTTTACAGGCACAGTTTGTGCTCCTGGCCCTTCAGTCAGTCAGTGTCAATGCTCCAGCACAAACCCTTTATATCAGCAGTTTGCTGCGTGCAGAGGACCTTCCAGGAAATTGCTTAATCAGTGACAGCGCTACATAGCCAGGGTCAGCTGGTTGCCTGTCCGATAATGGAGTTACGGTGCAACTCTGATGCTTAAAATGAGCCTATTAACGCACTCATGGAGCCGATAGTTGTAGTTTGTAACGATATTGACTTTAGAAGTAAGAGGGGATTTGTAGTTAATGTAATAGTTTACATGAAAGGAGATACAATTAAGCTTTCACATCTGTGTCCGATAACGGAACTGGTGACGCAGTGATTGACTCGAACGCCCCCTTGTTAAACAACTTAGCTATATTTCAAACCCACAAGCAGCAATACGTCTATATCTGCCTTTAGTGAACCACATTATAAAGTATTTACCGTTAAACGTATATGTTGTTAACGGTTAAATGTCGTTGTATTTCCAGTAAACACTCACCGTGTGCGACTGCAGGTTCTGGCTGGCTTCGATCACCGCCGTCAGGGGTACGGTGTCGTCCAGCAGCATCCTGCCGGGGGCCGGCTTCTCCAGGAAAGACATCCCCGGAGGATTAACGGTGAAAGTCTGATCTGAGAGTCCGTGTGTCACTGACTGAAACCACTGGGGAGACACTGAGGCGGAGCCCCGCTGAACTGAGGAGGAAACAGCCCCGAGAGAACTGAACTAGCTGTTAGCTTAGCTTTACCGTAACCAAGAAACGCTGCTCCGCGTCAGACGTCACGGTGCGTCAGCGCCCCCTGCTGGTCCGGAGGAGGAACTGCGCCTTTAGGGAAAATATGTAGTAAACACTTTTACACAATAACCACTATAAATATTTATATTTAATTATATTATATACAATATTTATATATACATATATATATTATATATGGTATATATATATTCTAATAATTATATATAATTAATTATAATAATTATATTTATATTATAATATATAATATTATATATAATTAATTATAATAATTATATTTATATTATAATATATAATATTATAATATAGGTACATTTCCAGGAAAAAACTCATTTCATTTTCTGTGAGAAAATTCCATCAAAACTCTGATTAAAGTCACAATTTCACAATAAAAATAAATAAAAGAATCTGAGTCTCTGAATACTTGAGGTTCTATAAAAAGACATTGTATTTCTCTAAATTGCACTTTATCTTATTTTCATACATGTATTTTGGATATAATTTGTTAGCACCTTATTTTGAAAGTCAGTTCAGTGTACACACGTAAGCACTAATGTTGGCAGAAGTGATTCTTGCCTTCCACTGGGAGATTTTTAAACTTTAATATCTGATGTTTTTTTCATGATTCTTGTAACTTTTAATTCCTTGATGTGTAGTATGTTGTTTGTGTTTTTGTGAATAATTCTTGTTCTTATGTCCCTCTTGGAAAATATATTTGAATCTCAATGAGCCTGGCTAAAATAAAATAAAAACATTGTTTTGCGTTTTTATTCCACTCGCAAGATTTCACACGTTAAACAAAATACAGAGCAGATTAAACAAATTAAACATCTAAACAATAAATCATCAAGTGATTGTCGCGTGTCTCTGGGAGCTGCTCTGTCCAGACGCACTTGTTGTTGCCAGCATGATCAATAAACTACAAAAATGACAGCATGAAGTCAACATGGAGTCAATTCCATTGTGTCTGTCTGTCTGTCCTCCTCCTCCTCCTCCTCCTCCTCCTCCTCCTCTCACCCCTTCTGCTGGTCCTCAGGCATCATCACCATCACCTCCCCCTCCATCACTACCTTGTCCTTGACGGAGCACGTCACAGCGATGAAGGCGAACGACATCTTGATCTTGCGGACCTCGGCTTCGGCCAGCACCTCCTCGCCGATGTAGAGCGGCGCCGGGAAGCGAATCTCCTGGTACAGGAAGATGCAGCCGCGGCCGGGCATCCTCGTGCCGAGCACGGCCGAGATCAGACCGTTGATGAGGACTCCGTGGACGATGGGCGTCTCGAAGGAGGTGGTGCTGGCGTAGACCGGGTCCAGGTGGACGGGGTTGTTGTCGCCCGTCAGCTCGGCGAACAGCTCTACATCGCGGGTGGAGAACGCTTTGGTGAGGGATGCTCGCTGGCCGACGTGGAGCAGCCGGCAGGAGGGAGGAGCGAGGCACAGCCGCGGCTTATTAAACAAACTGCTCCACCTGAAACTCATCTTGAAGATCGTCGTCCTCCGTCAGTCCAGCTGCAGCTCTCGACTGTTTCCTGACAGCGCGAGCAGGAACGGAGACACCTGAAGTCAAAGCAAGAGAAGGAAGGACGGTCTTTACACATCGTGCAGGAACGAGTCTTAAAACCCAGAGAGTACATTTCATTTTTCACTTCTGGTCCTCCGTCTCCAAGTCGATGGGTTTTTGGTTAGATGCCTGAAATAAGGTCTGTGTTTAACACAAGCTTAACAGATTTCCACACTTTGTTCCACAACATAACACACGTCAGTAAATACCCCACTCGTGAATTCTGAAGCTTTTACATCATATAAACTGTTGTCATTGTCTCCGTGTCTTTGTGTCAAATATACTTGATACAACACTTTATTCAGATCCATAAATGTGACGGTGAATCCTCGGTGTCCTCTGAGCTCAGACACAGAGGACATCTTGTTATGTGACGTCTGCTGACCTGCAGCACTCTGAAGGCGCAGGTCTGGTTCTGGTAGGAGCCCAGCAGAGTCAGGGAGCTCCACAGCTTCACCAAACCCCTGAAACACACAAACACACACACATATATATATGTGTATATATATATATATATATATATATATATATATATATATATATATATATATGTGTATATTAAAAAAAACATCTTGTAAAAGAGGAGTGGAAATGTTTTCCCATCGTACTGCTGCTGAACTCACGAGCTGTAAACACGCAGAAGAGCAGTGAGGGCGTCTTCATCGTACTTCAGCAGGTCAAAGTTCAACGCTGCTCCAACCTGAAACGCATATAAACAAAAGCTGTGGTGGGAAGTAACTTTGTACATTTACTCAAATACTGTAGTACTTTACATTTATGTGATAGCTTTAGTTACACCTAACTTTACATGTTTAAAATGTAACAGAGTATTTATATTTCTGTGGTATTGTAGTACTTCTTCCATGACTTTACAAATGCATATTAAAAACTATTTGTTCCGATGAATCGTTTTGTCTATAAAGATGTACAGGGTGAAAATGCTCATTATAATTTCCTGAAGTTCGTTGTTAGTCAGTTTATTGTCACATGAGATGAAGAACATCTGGGAAACCTCACAGCTGGAACAAAAGTATGTCTCGTCTGAACCACCGATCGATGGATTATCACAATAATCCATTCACAGCGTGAGAGCAGCTCGCACTGCGTCGATGCTCTCACCTCTCCATACAGGTTGTTCAGACCTGAGATGATGAACTGCTTCAGATCAACTGCACTCAGTTTGGTAGACTCATCCTCCAGCACGCTGAACACACAGAAACATCATGTGGGATCAACGTACATGTGTTGTAGTGATTGAGACATGTGCAGATATTATGGATACATATAAATTATTGTTATGTTTTAGACATAACAATCACAATAACACAACGCCATATTAGAGACATTGTACAGCAAGTATTTAACTAAATTAAGGAGCCGGGGAAGGAAAAAAAAACCTGAATTTGAAATATTTAAATTGTACATTTACAAGAAAAAACCCTGAAATGGTTTAAGATTAAAGTGGTAAACTTTAGACTAAATTGATTTAGAAAGAAATGCTTGATGAATGAACTGTGTCTGTAGTCACAGACGATCTCTTACTTTAATCTCAGAGAATATCTGACGTTGTTTCTCTTCACTTTAATCTCGTTTTAATCTCGGAAATTCAAAACAAAACAGTCTCGGTATATTCCCCTCCTCCACTGGCTCCATAATTGTATTTATTTATTGCCTACAACGGCCCGAATACTCCGTCATAGAATATCAATATGAAATCGTTTTTAGATTTTATGAAGAGACAATAAATTATTAATAAATAAAAAGGTTACAGCGACTTACAGGCAGATCTTCATGTAGTGGTACGGCGAGGCGTTCTTCAACACGACCCGTTGGTAAACTGAAGGTTTGTCCTTTGAGTCGGCGCGTCTCATTATATTAAAGCATCAGTGACTCCAACAGGTCGATCAGTTCAGACTATAAAAACAAACGGACATCAACTCAGCATCAACATTTACCCGTCTGTGTGTCAGGACTGTGTCACGTTCAGACGAGTCAAACGTGACGGAGAGTCCGTTTGTAAGAAGTTGATGTATTTTTATTACGTTTTTACCAATCGTTCATACTTAATTATAGGCTTCTTTTCTGACAAATTCAGTGTTTTCTTCTCCTCCTGTGTGAATATAGCAGCTTGTGTTCACCTTGACTTTATCCTGTGAGATTAAACACAAGATGAAGATGAAAATAGTCCCATACAAATGAAATATTTCCCTGTTTGAGTAACGTTTGATGTCTTTATGTGACAGGAAGCATTGAGGGACTAACACATTGCTGGTTAAAATATTTGTTGGACATAAGAAACATATTGAGTGACACCAGACTTTACATTTGTGATGTATTTGATTAAAACATCGGCTGTTACCCCACCTCAAAAACCCTGCACAACTTTCACATCTTGAAACTCACGCTCTACATTGTTGTATTTAAATTGCAGTTGTTTAGTATATTTTAACATATATCTTTATATTGTGTATTCTATAGATATATCTAGTATTGATGTGTATATATGTAGTGTTTACTCCTGTTTAATGGCTGATGTAACACAAGAATTTCTCAATTCAGGATCATTAAAGTACATTTATTATCTATCTATTAAGATATTTGTTGGATATGAAGGTCAGAGGACCACAACAGATAAATACAAGAACCTGTCTGATTTGTATTTACAACAAAGATCTAGAATATATTCTTTAAAAAACATTGACATTATGTTCTTGCACACTAATATTGGTTTGACAAAAACAAATAATAAACTTAGCTAACAAGACAGCCAGCTAACCACCAGGCTAACTCTGATAACTTCCTGTTACAGGGAGCATCTAAAATATTAATTTACAGGCTCGACACGTCTGACAAATAAACCTTTCTTCAAGAAAAAGTAAAATTCAAGACTAACAGCAAACAACCTGAAACTAAAGCTAGCTAACAGGAGGTCAAACAGTCGCTAAAGTGGGTAAACTAGCTAACTTAAGCTATGCTAGCTCATAGCTGCTACACTGACAGCTAAAGACAGCGGACATTAAATTAACTGCCGGCTATTATTGTTAAAATATTACCAATAAATGTAGTTTTCAAGGATTTAACTCACCAACTACATCAACACTGAGAGATCACAGCGTGTTGTGAAGTGTAGCATGCACGTAGAAACAGCGCATGCGCATCAGAGCCAGATAGTATCAAAGAGTATAAAACAGTGAGATGAATCACTCTTACAAAGTCTAAAAGCCAGGAATCACAAACGAAACTACTTACTTAAGGTAATTAATGTCAGGTAAAATAAGTAAACAACATAAGTAAAAGTGTATTTTCTTTATAATTCCATTGTTATTATTTAATTTATAAAAAATATTATACATTGTTTTCTTTATTTGTGATTACATTTATCAAAGTGTAAAGGAAAATATTTTGGAGTAGTTTTTTTTCTCACAATTAATCATTTTCAACCTAATAAGGTTAAATGTTTTTATTTTGGGTGCAATGATCTAGTTACTTTTGTAATTCTTATCAATAACTATGATAATTTACACACCAAAAGGTGGACTACTTCCTGCTGCGGAGTGGTACATCCTGAACAAATTATTTACTCTTTGACATTCTTGACAAGCTGTAAATGTGTCGCGCCCCCCCCCCCCATCGGTCTGCTAGTGAATTACATGCAAAAACTAAAACTGAGCAAAGTTTCCAATAAAAACAAGATTTATTTTCCTCAGAAGATTTATTTCTGTAGTCCAGACACACTCTGCGTAAATGTGCCTGCAACACTGCACATCTTTGCATTTGAATTTCAGTTGAGGTTAAATATGCAGTCGGTTTACAGCAGGAGACTTTGAACACAAACAAACGTCTTTTCACATGAAACAAGACACTGAAAAAAAAAATTCTGAAAGACAAATGTGCAAAATCCCAACGTGGAATGTTTTCAGCCAACATGAACTTCTAAAGCAGAGAATACGTCTTCCTGCGTGGTGCTGAGTGAATACAAACTTCAGGAATATTTGACTGACTTTTGTGCATTTATTACATTTTCACAGTCATAGAAAACTCTTGTATTAAACTATAAAAGAGTATCAATACCCCTTCATTATAACCTTCATCACTGCCCTCGTTATTCATCGTGAGCTCATACGGTTCAAAGGTTTTCTTCAGGAAAGTTTCTTAGTGTTTTCACTGCTGACTCCCTGCGCATACAGGAAGTCCATGATGAGCTTGGCGGCTTTTCTGGGTCTCTCCAACATCACGGAGTGACCACAGTTGTCCAACAGCTCCACCTGGCAGTTTGGCAGCGCCGCCTGCAGCACTGCCGCCCCTGACACGTCCACCACCTGAGAGGAGAGACAGGTTTATCGGCACCTTTGGTGATCAACAATCAGAAAATAAGTTTACTTGCACATTAATATTCCGATATTATTCAGAATATGACAATATTCTGAATTTGACACAGGTCATGTCAACAGCATATTACGTTCATTGTCATATGCACAGCAGCTACAGCGTAGTTGTTGTCAAAGAAAATCTTGAGTCGTCTAACAATGCAGCATTCAGTATACTTAAATTAAATAACAATAAATTAATTTATACCTGGTCCTCCATCCCCCAGATGACCTGCACGGCTGATGTGATCAAGTGCAAGTTTTCCTGCAGTGAGTGACGAGACTTCTCCCCGACAATCTCCATGAACACTGAACCACACACACACACACACACACACACACACACACACACACAGCTATAAATAAAACTCAAAACTTTATTACTCTTTATTTGGATCCACATTAGCATCAATAAAGGTGTCACTAATCTTCACATGGAGATGTTTTAAATTATAACCCTACCAGAAAACTGGAGGATTATATGTATTGGTAAATACTTTATCGTCTACTTTTTGTGTGCAAAAGGCAGAAATGTGTCTTTGGTTTTGCACATTCAAACCAAAGACACATTTCTGGCTTCTGCACGTAAAAAGTATTTTCTATTTCAGATTCTGACTCTTTTCTAATCTGTTTTGAGGAGCAGAAGAAGGAGAAGTGCTGCTGTTGAGCCGACTCACCTTCTTTATAGAAATCATTGTTGGGGATCCTGTTGGCAAGGAGACCCCGCAGGATCTGAAACACACACACACACACACACACACACACACACACACACACACACACGCACACACACGCACACACACACACACACACACGCCAGCATTTTTATGCCCTTCTGGTTCCCACATCTCAAAGTCAATGAGTTTTTGAAAGGTTTTTAGTTTAGATGCCTGAAATAAGATCTGAGGTTAACACAAGCTTAAGAAATGTTCACGCTTTGTTTACGACATAAAAGCCAATAGAAATATCTCATTGGTTTGTTGTCGGGGGGGGGATGCCAACAAAGACACGTCACCCTGCAGCCCTCTATAGTGCAGGAAATAGCAGCAGCAGTTCTAGTTTTAGAGCCATTAGTATTACACATTAGTTGTGCTGATGTATAGATACTGTGTTGTGTGAATCTATATTAAAGACCAGGTAGCACAGCTCTGTACCTGTCGGGGGAGGTTGAGGGGGGTGTAGCAGCAGAGTTTCAACATGGCATCCAGCTCCTTGGGAGTGGAGGGGATCAGAGGGATGGACTCCTCCAGCTGAGTCTTCTCCATCTCCCTCAGACGAACGATGAACTCAGACTCTGTGGGATAAACCAGACCTGGAGGACAGAGAGGAGGAGAGCATCTGTCACTCTGCTTCATCAAACAGTCTGAGGTTTCAATCCTGGAGGCTCTGCGGAGTTTACCTGCCGGACACACCAAGGTGACGCTGGACAGGTAAGCAGGGTAATGCGCAGCGTACACTCCTGCGACGTTCCCGCCCATCGATGTCCCGACCAGGTGGAAGGGTCTTTTGTCCAGACCGATGCTCTGCACAAACTGCACACCGAGAGATGTGTTACTGTTCCTCTCAGTGCTTCTGTGCAGCCTCTACAGCTGAAGCGTTCATTACTTTTTGTTGCACGCAAAAGGCAGAAATATGTGTTTGGTTTGCAACAAAGTCAAATATCTTCCTTTTGCACACAAAAAAGTAAACGACAGAGTACTTTCAGGGACATTATTGTTCTGAGATCATGTAGTCTGGTCTGCACGGGAAGTAAATGTGGAAGGGTTTCCTTCTCGGTCTGTAACACACACACACACACACACACACACACACACACCTGGTGGATTCGGGCGACCTGGCCCTGAATGCAGTAATCTTCGGCGCCCGTGCGAGTCGTCCCCTCGTGTCCCGGCATGTCCACACACACAATATGCTGGTTTCTGGGGAGATACTGGAGAAGAAAACAAACACACACAAGATAAAACAACTCACTATTTAAAACATAACAAGAACAAACACAAGACCAAGACCCCACTGGGAAAAGTTTTAAATTAAATAAATAAATAAATAAAATAGAAATACTACATTTAGACAATTCCTGGCATGTACATTGTTTAGCAGTGTTTAAAATATGAACATCGTACAACATTATGCATCATTGGATCCAACTGGCTTCCTCATGAGTCCAGTGAAGGGTTAGAACCAGTGAAGGGTTTGCTTTCAACAAATTCTTCAAAGGAGGCTCAGGTTTTCTGTTTCTATTATCCAAGTGAGGTTTTCTCTGACATCCAGAGCAGAAGAATTCACCTCCAGGCCACCGCATCCTGGAGAACAGTTGGTTCTTCTTCCCAAAGACGTCACTTACTGGTTTGGATCTCATGTCGCACTGTCGACATCTCAGGTTCTCAGAGGGAGCGACTCCTATTCACTATATATATATTTTTTTTTATTTTTTTATTAAAGCATTAAAAAAAAAATATATAAAAAAAAAATATATATATATATATATATATATATATATATATATATATATATATATATATATATATATATATATATATATATATATATATATATATATATATGGCGCTATAAACCAAATACAATAAAGTTGTAAATCTGTAACGTGTTGTGTCTCCATCTTGCACTGTTGCAACGCTGTTGCTGTGGCGGCTGGTTTGCATTCACTCACATTGTTAAGTGTGTGTGACAAGTGTTACCTTGATGATAGGCAGCCACATGTCCTTGGTGGCGGAGAAGCCGTGCAGCATCAGCACTGACGGTGTGGCGCCTCCTGGTGTCCCGCGGCTGCAATAACAGAAGCGGTAACTTCCGTTGTGAGAGTAATGCACCACCAGCCTCAGGCTGCGACGCAAGTACCTGAGGAGGAGCACAGCGGGAGTTATTATCTAAAGTCCCACGAGAGTAGAGCTCTACCAAGTTGTTGCATAATCAGAAAAGACTCATGTGCAAGTTCAAGACCTTTATCTGTCCCTGAGGGAGATCAGTTCTGCTGCAATAACAATAACGACATCAGGCAGACAAGATAAAAAGCCACACAAACGTCATCAGGGATTCGTCAACGTGGATACGAAGGTTGACGAATACGCTTTGATCTCTTTAACACCTTGTTAAATAAAGGCTAAAGTCCAGCATCAAAATATACCTATCCTGTAGATGGGTAGCTCATCAATTCACCAAGAGATTAATACAGTTTTATCTTGATCTGTAATTAATAAATGCATCTTAAAGTGAAAGATTGCCCTGAGGGTGGCTCGAGAGGAAATGTAACATTTTACAAGGATTCATTTTACGGAAAGCATGAATGTGAAATTGTGAAAATGCTGCTCGCATGGCTAAAAATACAACAACGTTAACAGATATTAGTCCACAGGAAGCTTCTGTAGACCATGAGCCTCTTGTTCACATGTTGGATTCTTCTAAACCTTTTCTGGATCATCTTTAGTTTCTGTTCCTGTTGTCATATTGTTGTTATTTTACCTAATGTAAAGTTTAATCTCATTTCATGCAATGTGTTTTCTAACTAAAGCTGCTGACAACATCACTACTACATCACGGTGACTCAGCACTCTGTGCGTGCGTGTGTGTGTGTGTGTGTGAAAGAGCAACGATAATCTGTTCAACAAACAAAATGTACTGTATTTTCCCAGTAACAGGCCACTTCACAATAAAAGTACATTTTCGAGGCAGTATCAGGGAGTACTCAGCTACACTCCATATATCACGACATGCTGCAGTAAAGGATATCCAGGAAAAGGATTTCCTCGCTTAGGGACTGCTTCTACAGAGGAGCACAGAGGAGCGATTGAGAGCTTCGTCACATGGCAACACCTGAAGCTCAATATCAGCAAAACCAATGAGCTGCTTGAGGTCGACACAGGATCAGGAGGTCGCCTGTCCTCGGGTCATATTCACAAACAACTATCTTCCAAGAAGTTTTATCTCAGCAGTGATTTGGGAAACTTCTCAGAGCAACTCTGAGCAATAAGGGCACCGAAGCTTTTACCTTAGTGACGGTGTTGTTGACTTTAATGCTCTTTTAAAAAAGGTGCGATTGGTTGATCAAAAAATGCACTCTTAGTGAAATCTGTAGCCCTAATCATAAAAATAAAGATAAAGATAAACCTTCATTATTTAGCCCTTTTTAAAAACAAGTTTACAATAATCACTGTGTTGATGTAAATGTGAAATAGCATTAAAAAGAGTATTAAAAAGCAGAATAAAAATAGTAAAAGTGGAAAAGGCTAATAGTTAATGAACATTTCTGTTGAATAAGTTGTCAGTCACATGCTGACAGTTATATGTATTTGCTAAGTATGAATATTTTCTCCTCTGCTAAAGAAACCCGAAAGCCTTTTGTTAGTTTATACTGCAGCTGCCCTTACAAAGTATTTACTGCTGCATGTAGCACTTTCTGTACGTGGCACTTTAAATGATTTCATCTTTTTGAAGCTGATGTATTTACAATATTCCTGCTGTTCTGAGTTTGTGTCCTCAAGGCGGTTTGCAATTATTGTCGCTTTGGACAAAAGCCTCAGTTAAATGAAACGTAATGCACAACAACACGCACATGTTGGCTAGCCTCGCTTCACCCCAAGATTCAACAACAACAACAGCATTTTATTCATATCAATACACCAAAGCAAATTCCTTGTATGTGAAAAGCTATAAAACAAAATTTGATTCTGATTTTAATCTACAAAGTATTTACTGTTGCATGCAGTCTGTACACACATGGGACATATTACTTACTTATTACATAACATTGCACCTTGAACTTTGACCCTCTTTGCAAAGGATTGGTAGATCAGACTAGCCAAATAAAGCTGGCTGTATTGGGACATACTAAATCTTATTCTAGCATTCTTAATGGTAGGGTAGTACGGGTAGAAGAACAAGAACAAGAACTTTATTAATCCCTTGAGGGGAAATTAAATTTTACTACCAATGTGTACCATAAAATGTATCCTCTCTTTTTGCTTTGTTGGCACTTAAAATGATTTAATTTATTTGAAGCTGATGTATTTACAAGATTCCTGAGTTTGTGTCCTCATATTGGTTTGTAATCACACACACACACACACACACACACAGACACAGACACAGACACAGACACAGATTCAAGATTAGTGTAACAACAGTGAAACATGTTCACAATATCCTCTTCTGTTCCTGAGTTACACCGTTAAATAATGCCCATTTTAGTGTTTATTGCAGTATTTTATGATGGAGTTGACCTTTGACCCTTTGGATATAAAATGTCATCACTTCATAACGTTATCATATTAGACATTAGTGTAAAAATGACCAAATGAAACAAACCTTGAAATTTCTCTGGCTATGAAAATTGTTCAAAACTCATAACAAACTAAATATATAACATGGCTCGAGTTATTTATTAGACATTTTAATATGTTTATTATACCTTTTAAATACCAGTAAACTCTAACCAGTGTGCACGAGTGTGTGTGTGTTTACCAGTTGTAGGCTTTAAGGAGAGCACCAGGACAGAACAGGAAGGTGAAGAAGGCGAAGACGGGGATAACCAGAACACATCCTGATAGCATTATTAGCGCCATGGCTGCACACGCCTTTCAAAATAAACACAAACAGACATTGTCAGCCCTCCAGTAAAACCAGTTTGTTATCATTGTGAGGCTCCCTTTGAACATTGACCAGCGTGTGTCAGATTAAATAAACCTTTAAAGGAATACTTAGAATTTGTAGGAAATGATCGTAAATGTTGAGTCGGATGAGAAGCTGAATATCAGTTTCATCTCTTTGTATTTAGGGCAGAAAAAGCACTGCTATTAGTTTTTAGCCTAGCTTAGCACAAAGACTGGAGGCGGAGGGAAACTGCTAGCATGGTCGGCTCGTTTTCTTGCCCACAGCCCCTGAACAAATTAATCTGGACCAAATAATCCAAAATATCAGAATATTAACTTTAATGTCCCGCTAGTCAACAATGAAGCCCTTGTGTGTCCTTCTAAAATGATAACGACTAAAAAGTGAATCTAAAGTGTTTGTGACAAAAAAAGATCGTATGTCACATTTGTTTCTCTTTTTTTACTTCCCTGTTATTTAGTTAAAAACTACAATACAGAAACATTTCCATACAACTGTTTAACATTTGTACACATCATATTCAAGGATATCAAATGAAACCAAATATCAAAAAAGGGGGTAAATATCCACTTCCAAATATATGGATATGTTTCTTATTATTTTTGCAATACTTAGTCATTATATTCAGATACTAAGTCATTATATTCAGATACTAAGTCATTATATTCAGATACTAAGTCATTATATTCAGATACTAAGTCATTATATTCAGATACTCAGTCATTATATTCAGATACTAAGTCATTATATTCAGATACTAAGTCATTATATTCAGATACTCAGTCATTATATTCAGATACTAAGTCATTATATTCAGATACTAAGTCATTATATTCAGATACTCAGTCATTATATTCAGATACTAAGTCATTATATTCAGATACTAAGTCATTATATTCAGATACTCAGTCATTATATTCAGATACTAAGTCATTATATTCAGATACTCAGTCATTATATTCAGATACTTAGTCATTATATTCAGATACTTAGTCATTATATTCAGATACTAAGTCATTATATTCAGATACTAAGTCATTATATTCAGATACTAAGTCATTATATTCAGATACTAGTCATTATATTCAGATACTAAGTCATTATATTCAGATACTAAGTCATTATATTCAGATACTAGTCATTATATTCAGATACTAAGTCATTATATTCAGATACTAAGTCATTATATTCAGATACTAGTCATTATATTCAGATACTAAGTCATTATATTCAGATACTAAGTCATTATATTCAGATACTCAGTCATTATATTCAGATACTCAGTCATTATATTCAGATACTAAGTCATTATATTCAGATACTCAGTCATTATATTCAGATACTAAGTCATTATATTCAGATACTAAGTCATTATATTCAGATACTAAGTCATTATATTCAGATACTAAGTCATTATATTCAGATACTAAGTCATTATATTCAGATACTAAGTCATTATATTCAGATACTTAGTCATTATATTCAGATACTAAGTCATTATATTCAGATACTAAGTCATTATATTCAGATAC
The DNA here is from genome assembly GCF_900634415.1 of Cottoperca gobio. Taxonomy (NCBI): domain Eukaryota; kingdom Metazoa; phylum Chordata; class Actinopteri; order Perciformes; family Bovichtidae; genus Cottoperca; species Cottoperca gobio. Next base: position 25,847,118 of record NC_041359.1, read on the forward strand.
TTAGTCATTATATTCAGATACTAGTCATTATATTCAGATACTAAGTCATTATATTCAGATACTAAGTCATTATATTCAGATACTCAGTCATTATATTCAGATACTAAGTCATCTGATCCTCAGTCATTATATTCAGATATTAAGTCATTATATTCAGATACTCAGTCATTATATTCAGATACTCAGTCATTATATTCAGATACTCAGTCATTATATTCAGATACTTAGTCATTATATTCAGATACTCAGTCATTATATTCAGATATTAAGTCATTATATTCAGATACTAAGTCATTATATTCAGATACTAAGTCATTATATTCAGATATTAAGTCATTATATTCAGATACTAAGTCATTATATTCAGATACTCAGTCATTATATTCAGATACTAAGTCATTATATTCAGATACTAAGTCATTATATTCAGATACTCAGTCATTATATTCAGATACTAAGTCATTATATTCAGATACTCAGTCATTATATTCAGATACTTAGTCATTATATTCAGATACTTAGTCATTATATTCAGATACTAAGTCATTATATTCAGATACTAAGTCATTATATTCAGATACTAAGTCATTATATTCAGATACTTAGTCATTATATTCAGATACTAAGTCATTATATTCAGATACTAAGTCATTATATTCAGATACTTAGTCATTATATTCAGATACTAAGTCATTATATTCAGATACTAAGTCATTATATTCAGATACTAAGTCATTATATTCAGATACTCAGTCATTATATTCAGATACTAAGTCATTATATTCAGATACTCAGTCATTATATTCAGATACTAAGTCATTATATTCAGATACTAAGTCATTATATTCAGATACTAAGTCATTATATTCAGATACTAAGTCATTATATTCAGATACTAAGTCATTATATTCAGATACTAAGTCATTATATTCAGATACTTAGTCATTATATTCAGATACTAAGTCATTATATTCAGATACTAAGTCATTATATTCAGATACTTAGTCATTATATTCAGATACTAAGTCATTATATTCAGATACTAAGTCATTATATTCAGATACTAAGTCATTATATTCAGATACTCAGTCATTATATTCAGATACTAAGTCATCTGATCCTCAGTCATTATATTCAGATATTAAGTCATTATATTCAGATACTCAGTCATTATATTCAGATATTAAGTCATTATATTCAGATACTAAGTCATTATATTCAGATACTAAGTCATTATATTCAGATACTTAGTCATTATATTCAGATATTAAGTCATTATATTCAGATACTAAGTCATTATATTCAGATACTAAGTCATTATATTCAGATACTAAGTCATTATATTCAGATACTAAGTCATTATATTCAGATACTTAGTCATTATATTCAGATACTAAGTCATTATATTCAGATACTAAGTCATTATATTCAGATACTTAGTCATTATATTCAGATACTAAGTCATTATATTCAGATACTAAGTCATTATATTCAGATACTAAGTCATTATATTCAGATACTCAGTCATTATATTCAGATACTAAGTCATCTGATCCTCAGTCATTATATTCAGATATTAAGTCATTATATTCAGATACTCAGTCATTATATTCAGATATTAAGTTCATTAAGTCATTATATTCAGATACTAAGTCATTATATTCAGATACTAAGTCATTATATTCAGATACTCAGTCATTATATTCAGATACTAAGTCATTATATTCAGATACTAAGTCATTATATTCAGATACTAAGTCATTATATTCAGATACTAAGTCATTATATCAGATACTCAGTCATTATATTCAGATACTAAGTCATTATATTCAGATACTAAGTCATTATATTCAGATACTCAGTCATTATATTCAGATACTAAGTCATTATATTCAGATACTCAGTCATTATATTCAGATACTAGTCATTATATTCAGATACTAAGTCATTATATTCAGATACTAAGTCATTATATTCAGATACTAAGTCATTATATTCAGATACTAAGTCATTATATTCAGATACTAAGTCATTATATTCAGATACTAAGTCATTATATTCAGATACTCAGTCATTATATTCAGATACTAAGTCATTATATTCAGATACTAAGTCATTATATTCAGATACTAGTCATTATGTCATATAGATACTAAGTCATTATATTCAGATACTAAGTCATTATATTCAGATACTAAGTCATTATATTCAGATACTCAGTCATTATATTCAGATACTAAGTCATTATATTCAGATACTAAGTCATTATATTCAGATATTAAGTCATTATATTCAGATACTAAGTCATTATATTCAGATACTAAGTCATTATATTCAGATACTAAGTCATTATATTCAGATACTAAGTCATTATATTCAGATACTAAGTCATTATATTCAGATACTAAGTCATTATATTCAGATACTCAGTCATTATATTCAGATACTAAGTCATTATATTCAGATACTAAGTCATTATATTCAGATACTTAGTCATTATATTCAGATACTCAGTCATTATATTCAGATACTAAGTCATTATATTCAGATACTAAGTCATTATATTCAGATACTAAGTCATTATATTCAGATACTCAGTCATTATATTCAGATACTAAGTCATTATATTCAGATACTAAGTCATTATATCAGATACTCAGTCATTATATTCAGATACTTAGTCATTATATTCAGATACTCAGTCATTATATTCAGATATTAAGTCATTATATTCAGATACTAAGTCATTATATTCAGATACTAAGTCATTATATTCAGATACTAAGTCATTATATTCAGATACTCAGTCATTATATTCAGATACTCAGTCATTATATTCAGATACTAAGTCATTATATTCAGATACTCAGTCATTATATTCAGATACTAAGTCATTATATTCAGATACTAAGTCATTATATTCAGATACTAAGTCATTATATTCAGATACTAAGTCATTATATTCAGATACTAAGTCATTATATTCAGATACTAAGTCATTATATTCAGATACTCAGTCATTATATTCAGATACTAAGTCATTATATTCAGATATTAAGACTCCTGCACTGTGAAGATATCTAGAGATTTATCCTAGATAATATTATCTGTTGTATGAACACATTGTATGATAATAAATATTTTCTTCTCATATTTATCATCTCACAATAATTTCTGCCAAGCTTTACATTCATAAATGTAAATTTGCTTAAGTTAAACCTGAATTATTTGTTTTTAAGAAAGGAATAAAAGTGTATCTTAAGGTAATAACTTCAGCTATGCTTCCAATTTAATGATTTTATTTAGTTACAATCTGTTCATTTACGTTGACCCCTGGCATGTTTCATGTTTCATGTCACATGTTTACCTTTGTATCTATTTCATTTGAAACACCACTTCTTATTTTTATTACGGTATTGTTAATTTACTTGAAATAAAGAAATATACAAATAAAAAAACGCGAGTCGTCAGTATACCGGAGGTGTTTAGAACAGCGGAAAACGGAACCGGTTTAACCGCTGATTTCAGGTTAGTTATATAATATTTTCTATTTTAATTTTTCACATTTTATACTGAAAGTTTAACGGTAGAGAGGAGGCTTTAAGAACCAGCAGATACAACATATTGAATATCAGACACACATATATCCTGGTTATGAGTGTTTACATTTCAAACATGACCCCAACATGCACACAGCAGGTTATTTAAACACATGTAAATACATATTAAGTTTCATTAAAGCATGTTTATATATATATACATGTACATATATCACCTGTGGAAAAGTAACAACCTACCTGTCCGAGTCCTGTTGAGTCTGTCACCGACTGCTGTCCTCCATCCAGTGTGCTCCTCCTCCTCTTCCTCTTCCTCTTTCACCCACATTACACAACAACCTTTTATCTGCACTTAAAGGGGAAGTCCCGTGCTGCGTTCAGGTACCCTCGGAAATATTCATAAAAGTAAAAGTTTGAACTGAAATCGTTTAAACTTGAAATCTGTTTCATGCACTATAACTGTTTTTTTTGTATTCTATATTATTGTATATTGTGCTCATTCATTTGTAGTGTGGGACAGTTGTATTTGTCTGTTTGTATATATTGTTTAATGTTTATTTAATGTTCAAGCTGTCCTCTTGGCCAGGTCAATAAATAATATATTATTATTTATATATATTTATATATACCTGTATATCCAGGTAAAAGTCTAATGAAAATTTTAGACAACTGATATTGTACTGATATTGAAATGTTGTAGTGCCTATTACATTTAATTATTTACTCTATTCATTTATACTTATTTATATCCTTTTGGTACTTAAGTACATTTTGAGGCTAATATTTATGGTATTACACTATTTTTACAGGATATTTAGCAGACGCTCTTACCTAGAGCGATTTACAGTGAACTAACTACAGGGACAGTCCCCCTGGAGCAACTCAGGTACCTCACTCAGGGGCACAATGGTGGCAGGCCAGGTATTGAAGTTACTAGTAACATATCAGTACTTCTTCCACCTCTGGCAACATCTATATATTAACTATATATAGATTAAAAAAATAAAAACAATATCACAGAGAGATATAAACTTTGAACAACAAACATTGATCCAATGAGGAGACGTTCTGTTATTGCAGAAGCACAAGGGCAGAAATAAGTACGAATAATTAGAGAAGTAAACAATGAATAAAGATATGTAGGCTATAAAAAACAAAAATAGGAAATATACAAGTGTCACAGTTCTTGCACTACTGTTTCCTGTTTTATCTTGAAGTGTTCACTCCCCCTTGTTATATGTCTAGTGGTACTACCTGTCTGTGTCTTTACCCTCCCCTTCTGATTGTTAATGTGTTCCTCCTGTGTCCATTTACTCGGCCCTTGTGTTTCTGCCTTTCTCCCCAGCTGTGTCTTGTTTGGTGTCTGTGTATTTAGCCCTGTCTGCCCCAGTGTGTTTTGTGGGATTGTCATTGATGTTAGGTCGTGTTCTGCTCGTGTTCTGCTTGTGTTTGTTCTGCTCTACCCTGGATTGGTTTGTGTTTTGGTTACTTTGTGTTGTTGTTTTCTAGATTCGGCTTTGTTTTAATAAAGCTCACTTTTTGTTAAACCCTCGTCCTGCATTCTGCTTTTGGGTCCTCACCTTTACCACACCGTGACAACAAGAGCAATTTAAGACGAATTTACAAAGTAAAAGTAACATTAATAGCAACAGCGTTAGCAAGTACGGTATGTAACATTCTATAACATAAAGTAATGTCTGTTAGGTTATAAAATCAGAGAAGTGCTGATTAAGATTTACGTGTCCTCTGTAATCCCCTGATCACGCTGGGGGCTATTAAAGGAACCAAAGAAATTGGCCTCAGTTTGGGTCTAAAAATATCCTTTTCTGGGGTTTTCATGGTTCAGGAAGCGTCTGTCAGACAGTCAGCCGGGTGACGCAACTGCACAGGAACCCTGCCGAGAAACTTAACATTCCTGCTGCCTCACGCACAAATATTTATCAGAGCATTTTTATAGTTCAATTCCAACATTTATACTGTGTGTGTGTGCGTGTGCATGTGTGTTAGTGTTCGATCAGTGTCAGTGCTGCAGTCCATGTTACATTACACATCAATCCTCGTTATAAAACTTTAAAGCCGAGCTCTGCTTTAAATGTGTGAAGCTCCAGCTGGATGATTGAGTTGAAACGTGATCTGATACCTGCAGGTTTCACATTTAATTCATGATTTTTGGATCTAGAAATCTTTGGCCAGCATTATAACTCCCCAGTTAAAGGTATAATATGTCAAATTTCGGCATTAAAATGTTTAAAACCAACTAGACCTATGATGTTATAAATATTGTAACATACATTTTTATGATACATTTTTTAGTTCCTGGTTGTTTTTAACTCGTGAAGGATTTTAGTCATCGGACGTCTGGATCTGAAGTTATCAGAGAAACGAGCTGAGGAGCGACGCCACCAAAGTCTTTCCTTACTGTTTTGGTTGACAGTAACCTGGTGGCACACAATGACACATTGTGCCTTTAATTTAAAGGTTTCAAGGTAATTTAGTAATCTTAAATTGAAATTGTCTGAATTTTCTGCAACGAGGATAAAAATGTGAAATGTATTTATAGTATTAATGTTTTCTTTTTGTAATGTTAAAGGTTTCATATGAGAAGTTCTTTAAACAAGTAAAGAAACTCCATGTGTGTGCTTCCAATTACATTATAGTTGAATGTACGTTGTATAGTTTAGTATTGCATATTTATGCAAATTGATGGTAAATGAAGGGCTTTATAACAGCTAATGTTTGTATTCATGCATTCAACCTTTTTATGCAAAAACGATTTATACTATAATACAGTTATAATACTGATACTGTTCAAACATATTTAACTTGTGTGAAGATATATTTACAGATTAAACAGTAACATGATGACAGACAACAGGGAGTTCAATCAGAAGTGACTTTAATTCAAACAAAACTTTAAAAACATCAGCAGAAAACTCTCTTCTCTCCCTTTAAGAAAGCGTTGATGCAAAAACAAAACATGACATGCAACCTTAACCTGGTGGATGATTGTTGATCCCTGCAGGTGACATCATCACGTTAAACCTTTCGAATATAAACTCCATCACTTCTGATCTAAAACAGCAAAATCTGCTTTATATCATTTACTATTAACTGTGGAATTCAGGAATTAGTATGATATCACCGTTTATTTATTATTTAACTGGGGATTCCTTCTTTTGACTTGTAAATGATGACATTTCTTTAGTTTTAAAAGGTTTGTGAACATGGCAATCTGCACAGATCCTTGAGAGATTATCTTCTTAAAGTTTAATATCTCATCTCATATCAAACATGTATTATTTCATAATCGACTGAGCAAGGCTCGCAGTTTGCCCCCACTTCCAGTTGTTGTGCTAAGCTAGGCTAAACACGTCATCCTGTATTAAACAGTATTGTTGTCTATATGCTAAATATTTAGCCAACAATATCACAAGCTAAAATATTGTCCTTGTTTATAAACAGTTAGCGTTCTGCTAACAACAGTCACTTCAAAAAACACGAGCAAATATTAGCTGATGTTAAAGTTTCTGTCTGGCCAACATTTTTATTTCTGCACATTGCAAAATACTAACTCCAGAAAACTTTATTAACCTCACAGTACTCAACTATTTAAAATAAAAATCCCCTTTGTTTAATGTTAGCAAAACACAAAACTTTACACAGAATTTAGTGTTTAGCAGCATCAGAGAGACACTTTCATGAATTAAAATGCAAAATGGACAATATTAACACGTCAATCAGAAAGAGAAGCAAATGAAGGAAATGGCATATTACAAGTAAAATCCAATTACAATTAGTACAACAAATAAAGATTCAAAATTAAATTAAAAGCAGAGGGTCAAAATCTACTCAAATAAAAACAAAAAAACAATTAGTTATATGTCTTCAGCCTGTCCAGTTCTCTGAGGTTTAAGTAAAACAATTACATAATGTTTGTTTGAAATAGAAATGTAACACAGATTCAAACCCGACATGTTAGAAATGAATAACAATGTTGTGCATAATTAGACATTATACAGTATTTCATTCAGCTGACCCAACATGGGATTAAACCCAACATCTGAGAAACTCTTATTTAAATTGTGCAGGACAAAATAAATGCTGTGAAATAAATTAAATCTAATTATCGAGCTTATTCATGATGTAGATATTCAAACTTTTCCTGCTGATGAAGACGGTGAGATGTGATTGAAAGCTCCCAAGATAGTAAGTGGACCTTGAGTTTAGGTCAGTTTAGTTTGTGCTCAGAAAAAAGTTGCATTTAGTTTTTGGGTCCAACATGACTGAGCCATTGCAATAAAGACATTTTAACTGTTTAAAAAGAGTGTTTTATTTGTGTTTGCATTTATTGTTATCCAAAGAGCAGCTCCAACAAACTCATTTAGAGTCCAGGATGCCTCCGACACAAACTTTCTTTAGTGCTCAGAAAAACAAGTTTCATCCGCCTGGTGAAGACTGTGTGATGTGGTTGAAAGCTCTGAAACCCTTTTCTATTTACTCATATATGTATTTCTCATTTCATTTACTCATTTGTTTCACAAACTGTCAGCTCTGGAAGCTGCTGTCTGTATCTGGAAGTATCTGGCTCCAGTCACTGTCGGCACTTTAAGTGCTAATAAATCCTCCAAATGTTTCTTTAAGTACTTTAAACACTTTTCTGTCAACTAGGCTCAACTGAACAAGTATTGAGTGCTTCAATGTATTCCAAACATCGATACATCAACTGGACTAATAGTATTTTAAATACTAAATGTCAAATAAACCTAGAATTTAAAGACTTTAAGCGCTACTTATTCGGTATTATTTATACCTTACTTATTTCTTTTATTTGGATATAACAAGCTAAACAACCGTAGTCGATACTAGTATAGTATATAGTGTCTGACCTTGTAATTCTGTTTTTGAGCAGCACTAAAACTTCTAAAACACCAGATAGTGTCGAGCCCTGTGTGAGTCTCAGTGCTGACAGGGTGTGTCCAGGTTCTGCCCGCACCTCCAGCAGCAGTAGTGATGATGATGCCACGTCCGTCCATCTTTAGCCGTGTGGAAAGACTGACAGAAGATCAGCTGCAGGAGGAAACACAGGACGGGGGCAAAGGGGAGATAATTATAATTAAAAACGATAAATAAACATTGTTGTTTAACTGATCGTGGTGGTAGGACTCAGGTATATTATATTCTGCAGGTCAGCATTATTTAAACAAAACACCAACAATTAATACAACAACGGTGGAATTAATTTAAATAATATTTAACACCTGTTAATGTCATGCACCTTTCAAACAATAAAATGCTTTAGAATGTTAAAAATAATAAAACATTTGATAAATATAATAAAATAAATTATAATGATGATAATAAAAAATAATAAAACACTAGTTTTACAGGTTTTATTGTTCATAAACCAAAAGCAAAGGGAAACATTTAAATGAAACCTCAAGGTGGCGCTAGAGGAGAAGTCAGAGTATCTCCAAAGTGAGTAGGATTTATCCTCTGGGGAACAATGTCTGTACAAAATGTGACTCCAAACACATCCCAACGTGGCTCTGATATTAATCTGTACCGGAAGTCTACGTGACGTCGTCTCACCTCATCGCAGCCGGAGCATCGCGGCCAGACCGTCTGACAGTAATGTCGTCCGCAGAGCAGCTTCTGATTGGACCAGAAGTAAACCAGGTCCACCAATCCCTGGCCACACGCTGAGCACACGAAGCAGGTGGGATGCCACAGGGCGCCACGGTAACCTGCACGCTCAGGCGTACACAGCTGGACTCTCCATGGCAACGTCACCCTGGCAACCAGTGCACCGCTGCAGGAGAGAAGGTCGTGAACCAAACTACTGCAACAAACTTTGTGTTTAAAGGTATAATATATATGTGCTTTTTATCCCGTTTTAAGCCACATTCTTACGAAACCTTTTGTAAATCTTGAAAGTTTTTTACTACATATTTTAACAAGATGACAGATTTTAGTCATATGACATCTTGAGCAAGCGTTAGCCTTCAGCCCGTCCTGTGTCCACTGGGGAAACAGTGGTTTTAGAGGTGAAACTGCTTTATTCAGTGTTTTTAACGGTTTAACTCATCAGGGTCGTTTGATTTCAAGAGGAGGAGATCTCTGCTGATAATTCGGCTTCCAGTAAAAACCTCCTGAACATCTGAATTTTAAGTTATCAGAGAAACAAGCTGAGCAAACCTTAGCGTTTAGCTCAGTCGCAGCCCCTCCATACTATTTCCGCCAAACAGCAATGGAAACACTGATTTCTAGCTTTACTGCTTTATTTAGCGTTTTTACCTGTTTTAATCACCAAATAATATAATAATATCTAAAAATATATCACAGAAATAAAAAAATAATAACACCTCTGCAAATAATTCAGCACCCGGTAAAAACCTCCTGAACAATGATCAATGAAGGAATCCTATCTGGGAGAAGCTCACAGCAATACTATTCACAACTCCACCAAACCTCTTGTGATTGAGAGGCCCCTAGCGGCAGAAAATAATATATGGTGTGTTTGAACTTCAAAGATGTCAGAAGCTTATTCACTTACATAACCAGCCTTTGTGCTGTCATCGGATCCGTTAGTGGAGCCAGCAGCGGAGGCGGTGATGCTGTTGGTCGGGCCGTGGTGCTGTTGCTCCAGAGCATCCTTCTTGTCGCTGTTGCTGCGGTCCTTGGCCTCCTTAGCCATCCTCTGAGTGGCTGCTTCCCTCAGAGCTCCATCCTCACCAGGTAAGGCCACCTCACCGACTCCAAGCACCTCCTGCTTGTAGCTCTTCACAAACAGCAGCATGGAGGAAATCTGCAGGAGGACGTCGGAGAAGAGAAAGGAAACATTGTTCCATCAAAAGGTTTCCATCACGTGCATGTTGTTTTCCAGCCATAAGAACTAATTTAGAGGAAAACTTCACCGCCAAAATGACCATTTGTCTAACAATTACTCACCCCGTGTTCCCTTGAAGAAAAGTTTGTTTTTCTCACACACAATGAACAAAGAATCCAAAAATGGAGAAACGTCTTGATAAATTGAAGTAAATGGGGGCAGTAAATATATCAACACATCTGCTTACAAACTCTCACACAACTCCTGCAGTATAATGTCTGATTTATCCAGTCGTATGCTCACTACTTCCCAAACAAATACATTTTCACTAAAACCTACCTAATAAACATTTTTTTGCTTTTGCGAAAATGCTTTTTTTCTGCTTAGTTTATCGTGGATTCATGCAAGTTTTCTTCAAGAATTCAGTGTAACACAGGGCGAGTAAGTGACATACCAGTGGTCATTTTGTTGGTGAAGTCTTCATTAAGTGACGTTGGTTAGCTAACATACAGCTTAAGTAATAAATAGCGGTGTCTCAGAGTACTGTACCTCCTCCTCGGTGGCCAGGCTCTGACACTTCATGGGGTCCTGATCGTAGGCGGGGAGCTGACTGAAGAGCTGCCTGCGTCGCTCCAGAGCTCCATCTGTCCCCGAGAGAGGACGTCGACTCTCCGGCATGAGCTCCATGTACTGCATGGCCTGAGGGGGATCAGGGGCATTTTAATTCTGCTTACTTTTACAGCAACTCATTATTTTTTACAGCAGCTTAAATGTTTCCCCAGTTATGTTGAGTTGAGAACCATCTGATTGTATTTTCACTTCTTCACATTTATTAGATGCAGAACTTGTATTATCGCTACTTGTACTTAAGTAAAGTATCTGAATACTTCTTCCAGCCATGTGTGATTAGGATTAGAATAAAAGCTGAAACAAACAAAAAGACAGAAACTAATTCAAATGAAATAATGTCTCTACATCTGTTTATCATTTACCTTTATATTTTCATGACATATTTTTGTATTTGTTTCTCTTTATTTAATTAAATGTGTTCACTGACATTGCAGCTTGTTGAACTCTCTGAGGTAAATAAATCAGAAAACACTGGTCTCACGTTGCAGTGTGAACAAGACATATGACTGCCAACCTCTCGCTCACATGGACTTTGGTTTTCAGTCTCATCACACAGCTGTGTGTTGTCAGATGACTGCACCGGAGTGAGACAGTGACTCACAGTGTAGAGGTGGATGAAGCACTCAGATCTGAACCGCAGTAACACAGCAGTGTAGAAAAGTCCTAATGTACTTAAAGTACAAAAAGCAAAAGTACTCATTCTGCACAACGACACATTTCAGAATCATGTATGTTATGTTATTGTTTTATAATTATTGATGCATTCATGTGTTCATCACTTTAATGTTGCACTTGGTAAAGGATGAGCTCATTTACTTTACATACTGCTGGGTAGCTTGTGAATGTCACAAAGGGATGAATAAAGTTTTATCTTAACCTAGAATAAAACATGATAAATTATTTGTTGATTATATTTTGTATTTATTTATCTGAATCTGAATCTTCAAAGTTAAAATAACTGACTTTAAAATGTTACTTAAGTACAGTGATGAAGTAAATGCACTCTTTCACAGCAGAAGAAAAAACATGAAGAAAACAACATGACGAAGACTTTTAGAGACCGATCTGGATCTGTCTCGACAAGTTCAACCACAGTAACGTCCCTGTGACCCCCCCCCTAATGATAGATTGTGAAACCTGAAACATATACTTGATTCTAATGGAAACCAGACGGCTGGGACTGTTCAACACACAGAGAAAGAGCTGCAGAAACTAAACTAAACTACTGAGTTCAGTGCTAAACCTTTAGGATGGGAACACAAATGTAGTTTCTCAACGTAATCTATAGCAGTTTGTCAAGAACACTATTTTATGTGATTGTTGTGTATATTTCTGTTAAAGCTCTATCATCAGAGTCATCCTCAGTCGCAGACCAACAGAACAACCTCCTGCCCTTCGCTCTGACCCTCACCAGCGTCTGGTTGAGGCCGGCCGGCGCCCAGTCGTACGTCGTGGTGTTGAAGGTCGGGTCTTTACGCGACACCACCGGATTGGTCACGATCATGCGGTTCCTCTTGTACATGCGAAGGCCGCCGCCTCCTTTGACCTTCACTGTCAAATGGGACCAGGGTGAGTCTGCGAGCAGGCGTCCCATTCGCTGGTCATCTTCCACGTCACTTCCAGGAGTGTGGTCGACCTCGCTGCAGCCACAGGCGATGCAGGCTTTCCTGCACGGGTAGGTCGAGAAGAATGGGAGGAGAGAAATATGTCACATGACCAGCTTGCATATCATATCTCTGATACATATAAGAAGTGTTGATATACATGTAGACTTGTGTACATTGTTTTTCAGTGTTAAACATCTTCCATGCATTATGTCTGTCGTGTGGATGAAGCATTAATGTTTGCAGTGGTGCCACGCTGCAGGAGCCTCTCTGGCTTCCCATCTGGGAAAACTCACAATTAAGCTTTGCGGTGCAAGAAAAAAACCAAATTCAAATGATCATCTCCACAACTTTTACTTTAATTTAGTTTGTAGTTCAAGCTGTGAGAGCTGTTTGACTGCAGAGAAAAATATGCAAAACCACAAACAACTTCCTTTAACAGCAGAGAATCATTGAGAGGAGCGAGGGAGGAGAAACCACCGCACTGGATCCAGCAGATGTTTTCAGGCAGAGAGAAACAATAATAAGATAAAAAGCAGTGAAGGGTTGTACCTCCAAGAATGTGGCTGGAATCCAGAGCAGCTCTCGTCACGTACGTGACAGACGGCTGCAGCTCCGGCTCTCTGAGAGGACACACAAACACGAAGATGTTATACATTAAAGTCAGCCCAGCTCGGTTTCTTCCTTCACATCGCTCTCGTTTTACTGCGTGTTAGTAATTCATACCAGCTTGTCATTATTTCTGTATCGATTCTATGTTTTTTATTATTTATCTGGTAAATTCTAGGTTTTTTTACATCTTTGCAAAGCACTGTTTAACTTGTGCTTTATAAATAAAGTTATTATCATTTCTACAGTAATTCTGATCCTATGGGCTACAGTCGTCAGGGAGAGCGTCAAACATCAGAGGTCACGAGAGCGAGAACTAATATTGAAAAGAATTTAGACTGAAGGAGAAAGGCCGATGAAAAGGTTGGAACGAGGAAAATTAAAAACACTTTGGTAAGTCAGAAATAATGAAACACTCGGTCATAATAATGAGATAACGCAAAAATGTTTGACTTTTTAAGGTATGAGTCTGGAGATATTCTACACTTCTCATAACGTAGTAAGTGTGTGTATACAAAGTCTGATTTATCTTCTTGCTCTGGGCGATAGAGAGCTCCATTGTTCTCCAGAAACTATTAAAAACACATCACTGTTGCACTGACATGTTCCTTCCTTACCACGAACACACACACTGTAGTTTAGTTTGACCTAATCCCACACATGCCGTCCTCACTAGAGCACCAAATGTGGATTAATCCGCCGCAGAAAATAGTCCTGTAGCTCACCAACTACTAACTATAGTTCACCAACTAGACCTGCAAGCAGTCAGTGCAAAGCCTTAAGAGCTAATGCCATGACATTCAACTGGCAACATACAGGCAGTTTTGCTTTAACTTATCATTATGACGTAAATGTTGATTTCACAATGTAATGAAGGATGAAACGAAGGCTCTACTTGTGGCACAAAGCCGTCTGTCCTCTGTAGTGTTGCCAACGTTTTTCCAAAAGTTGCCAGATGACATCATACGCTCACGTAAGAGGAGAGGGAGAGAGCCCGTGTTACTGTGATTACTGAACAACACTGGGAAATAATAACAATACAATATATTTGAATATATTTCTTGCTTTTCCCCTGACGGCCTGAAGAAGTCGATACATTGGTCGGCAGTATGTAGGCTCTTTGCCACAGCGGCGCCGACAATAAAACCACTTGGGGGGAAGTTGAAGAGTGTGAACGTTCATTCTTCACTTAATATTAACTCAAGGTCCACTTACCAGCTTTCTCTGTGGCTTTCAACCAACTTTCTGAAAGCTCTGGAGAAAGCTGGCATGAGTCCCTTTAATTAACCGACTGCAGGAAGTTTGTGTAAAACGAGCAATGTGGATGAATTCTGAGCTGGTTCTGTCCTGAGAGATCAGTTTTCCTCTTATCTATGTCTGGATTATGTTTTGGGTTTTCTTTGTGTGCATTTTAACAATCATACAAACTTAATGGGCTTCACAACGTAACCCCAAAACTACCTGAGCCAGAACCGAGTGAGAGGAGGATCCTGCAGACATGAGAGGAAGTTTTGGATGAGAAAGAAGTTTCTCAGTAAGTGTGGGAGGAAATGAAGGGAGTGACACACACACACACACACACACACACACACACACACACACACACACACACACACACACACACACACACACACATATGGATGATCTCATTGGTCCACCCAGTGACATCATCATCCTCTCAGTTGTCCCTGTACTTCATTTTTAATCTCCTCTTCAGCTCTACTATCGTTAAATCTTTTCTCCTCTTTTGTCTCTTTCAACTGTTTCATTATTCGCTCGTCTGCTTTGTCTCATTATTTCTTTGCTTTTCTTTTATATTTAAAAAGAAAGCGCACAATCCTCTTCACGACCTTGCATACTCGGCATACTCTTTCAGGATGAGCATTTTTTACAACAAACAACAACAACAATAACAATGTGATCAGTTTACCAGGTTGTTCGTGTGTGTGTGTGTGTGTGTGTGTGTGTGTGTGTGTGTGTGTGTGTGTGTGTATGACCTAGCAAACAATACTCGGGGATGAGTAACCTCTGGCAGGAAACCTGACTCCCCTCCTCTAGAACAACCTGACAGACTGTCCATCTGTCAGCAGGTATTAACGAGCTCGTCTCTCCTCAGGGAGAGTTACGATGAAACCACCTAAAGTTAGTCCTCCTCGTCCTCCAGTTTCGTAAGTGAGCATGACAAAACCATAGACACATATCCGTACCTACAACAGACAATACTTTATTCAACCTGATCTGATATAAAGCTGGTCTGCGTTAACATTTCTTACTTCGATTCTGGCTCCCAACAACACAGCAAGATGACATTTCCCCTGTGTAACGTTCGCTGACTCCTCTGATCTGTGTTTGCCTCCAGCGAACACCGTGACTCAATCACGACACTACAAAGCTCTAGTTCCAAAAAACCTCAAACTAACCCTTTTTAGATCTTCCTTCATCTTCATCATCTCCCGAGTCCCACCAGGACAAACAGACCAGCAGTCATTGTCGTGAGAGCGGACAGATGAGTGTGTTTAGAGGTGTGAAGAGAGTGTGTGTGTAATGTGTGTGTGACAGAGAAGAGGCTGTTGATCGGCCCGTGTTGAAAAGGTCACATTGATGGCGGCTGCAACAGAAACAGCTGAAGAAGAACTTCATTACATCCCTCTGGAATACACTGACTGACGGAGTGGCTTATTATCATGTTACTGAGGTGCTGCAGGGAAACATCGTTCTGAACAAACAGGAAACCTCTGACGTTGGAGATGAGTACTTCAGGCAGACTGTTTGTTTTACGGTGTTCTTGTCACTGTGACTCTGGTGGGAGTCACACAAAGAGCAGACGTGACTCAAACGTTCCCACAAACAGACAAGAACCCACCTGTTGCTCATCCTGCAGCCGGTGACCTCACAGCAGGTGATGTTGGGATCTACACTTCTACAACATTCCTTTGTGGTTGCAAAAGTTCTCTGTTTGCTTGTGTACACACACCAACATTAGTTTCTAAACTTCCCTTTTCTTAAATATTGTTTTCAATTCAATAATATACATAATGAATATAACAAGTATAACTGAAACAATTAGGCCAATAATTGATTAGTCTATTAAAAATTAATAATCAGGCCGGTTCCAGCTCCACCTTTTCATAGGAACCTAAATATATCTCGTGATCGACTTTAAAGGAATACTCACAAAATGATCATTTGTACATCATTCACTCCTGTGTTAGAAAACCTCCTGCAGTATAATCCAAGTCTGTTTCAGCTGAAACTTCTTAAATCAGTTTGTGAACGCGGCCCCCGTTCCCTTCAACTCATCAACACTTCTTGATTCTTCGTTCATCGTGCAGGCATTCTTTGAAAATCTACGTTTTCTTCGAGAATCTGAAGGCAACACGAGGTGAGTAATATACAAATGGTCCTTTTGTGGGTGAACTGGAAATATGTGATCAGAGAACAAAGCATACCTGTTTGTCTTGATGCAAAAGTGTCTTTAAGTCTTTCATATTTTGCTTTATGACGGGTCTCAAACAACATTTTCTACAGTAAAGAAACTTCTAAAAAGCTGAAATGAAGGACTAAATGATCTGAAGCTCTTTAGTTCAGCACAAACTTTTAGGATGGAGTAATCTCAACCAAAGAATCCTGAACACTAAAGTTTTATAAGCTGCTGAGCGTCTGCCAAACGACACATATGAGCCAAACTAGAAATGCATTTTTTCCGAAAGTGGGGAAACGTGTGTCAGCTCTATATTTAGGAGTCAGATAAGGTGAGTATGTCGTAGATGGATCGGACTCTGCTGAGCCTCGCTGAGTAACTCTAAACATGTCGACTATGTGACGGTTAAACTGCAGGAAACGCTGCGAGATAAGAAGCTGGAGGTCAAAGAGGCGGCGAGTTCACCCTCTTTAACGTCCAGAATTTCACATCCTGCATCCCGTTCTTCTCCATTTAATACTAAATGAAAGATAAATGAGCTGGACAGCAGAAACAGTTTGTGACGATTCAATGTTTAAAAGTGTAAACAGATAAGATATCAGGGAGGGAAAGATTGGATTGTTTCATTAATATATATAAACAGATTTCGTTCTTTCAAGCTCTGAAACCCTTTCAATGCTCTTTGTGCATTGTCCCTGTTCAAATACAAAACATATAATATTATTATTATTAATATTAACAACAACTATTTTGATCATAAATCATTTTCAGGCATTTTAAAGTAAAACATTGGCAGCCCTTTCTGCCATCTTTACATGATAAATAACATTAACAATGATTAATTGTTGATGTAATTAACGATTACTGCCCTACTGGAACTGAGGAATGTGAAACATTTGTTTACTTTAAAATGCCTTAAAAGGATTAATCAGCTCTAAGTTCCAGCTTTTCATTTGGATTTGTTGCTTTTCTCAGCGTTACGTGACATAAAGAAACTGTCACAGACTTGTTTTGTGTGTGTGTGTGTGTGTGTGTGTGTGTGTGTGTGTGTGTGTGTGTGTGTGTGAGTGTGTGTGTGTGTGTGTGTGTTGGGGGTTATTTCCATCCTGGTGATGACAGTTTTCCCAGCTCCTGTACTGTATGTATGTATATATATATATATATATATATATATATATATATATACATAAGGAGGAGGGCGCGGAGGATCAAACCCCCGACAGGTGACACTGATCCGTCAGGTTGTCCGTCCAGAGGTCAGTCTGAGGAGGATGAATTACAGGACGGATCCGAGGGGCAGCAGAACAGATCCAGAGGGAGGATCAGGTGCTCGTGGTCCTGGATTACGTTCACTGACTGAATTACAAATCTCCAGCTGTTTGAGAACAGGCCCGAGAGATTTATCAAGTGACTTTAAAATAACTTGAATCCTAAAAACTGCCATGATGGTCGTTTTGACTGCTTTGAAATGTATTTGTTGAATAAAAATATACAATCCAGTTGGTACCTGAGTTTTCTGTCAATTATATAAAAACATTTAAAAATTAAAATACAGACACTTTTAGGAAAAGTCATGTACCAACAGGATTGTATTTTCTTTAAACAAACTTATATAACATATAACCTCAATATATATATATATATATATATATATATATATAAATTATATATATATATAATTGATATATATATACAAATTATATATATATATAGAATTTATATATATATATACAAATTATATATATATATATATATATAATTTGTATATATATATAATTTGTATATATATATATATATACAAATTATATATATATATAGAATTTATATATATATAATTTATATATACATATTATTTATATATTTTTTTTTCTTTAATATATATATATATTGATATATATATATTATATTGATATATTATTCTATTGGATTATTATTATTGAAGCAAGAAGCATTTAAATATTGTAGCTGACTGTAGCTGACACTCGTTCTGTCAGGTGGTTTAGTTTACTGTATAACATTTGTATTTTCTAGCATCATTACAGGTTTTTAAAATTCTAATCTGCAAAGTAAGTAGTAACTGAAGTATAGTAAAGATGAAATAAGTAACAATATCTTCCTCTGAAAGTAACATAAAATTAAAATACTCAAGTAAAGGACAAGTACCTTCAAATTGGACTAAAGTACAGCATTTGAGTTAATGTACTCAGTTACTTTACACACATACACATATATGTATCAAAAGGAAATAAAGTTTGCTTGAAGTCGGTAAAGTCTCTTTATTCCAAGACAAAAGTTTCTCCAGACCTCCATCTACATCTGGTCAGAACCTCTCACCCTCTGACCTTTGACCCCCTCACTGCTGTTGTTCATCTGGAAGTATTTATGAATAGGTTTCTGTCCTACCTTCTCCACGGCTGCGCTCACGTCCATGTTGTCCAGCGTCTGTCGGCGGGTTTGACTCCTCTGGCTCTTCGGCTCTCTCTGCCTCTGCTCTTGCAGAACAATGGGGCTTTAAATTCCTCTCCTGTCGACCACACTTCCTCTCTCCCCGCCCACACTCGCTCCTGCCGCCGCTCCGCTCCGCTGGCTCTCCACAGCCCACTGCAATTTAACCGTCTAGACTTTCATCTCATTCCTGCTGAGAAACATCAGCTCACTTCTTTACTTGTACCTCTCACTGCAACGCCTTCACTTTCAAACGCTTTCCCTTTTTTCTATCTTAATTCCTGTTTTCTTTTTTTGCCTCCACTCTTCCCCGGCTCTACTTCTCCACCCTCAGCAGGTTTCTTCACCTCCTGATTTTGCTCCAACACTTTCTGGCTCACAGTGAATCAGCAGCTGCCCTAATTCTCTGTTTCCCTTTCTGACTCTGACAGTTACAGCTGCAGATCACGTAGCAGGAGATTCACAGTAATCAGGGAGATTTATGGTCTTTAAAACAGCAGCTGCACTGATGCTTCCTGCAGCTGACCAGGCTGTGAGTTCAGTATCAGCAGACTGTAGGACGACCTGGAGCAGCGAGGCCTGACTGCACTGTTTGTGTTTTTAATCTGAGACAAAGACAGAAAGAGCCCTGAGGGATTCCCCGCTCACACTCTGCCAGCCAATCAGAGTGAGCCTGACAAACTCCTCGGCCAATAGGAACGTCAGGGATTCCTCCTCCTCCTCTCATTCTGCAGCTTTGTAGTACGAAGCTCAGAAGAATGTAAACCACAGAGCTGAGCTGGGCCGAACAGAGCCCGGCAGGTCTAAAAGAGGGATGAAGTGATCCAGGCAGAGCCGTACAGAGCTAGGAAGAGCCAGGCAGGACCAACAGGGTTAAGAAACAAGGCCAAACAGATCCAAACAGATCCAAACAGATCAAACAGATCAAACAGATCAAACAGATCAAACAGATCAAACAGATCAAACAGATCAAACAGAGGCGGGCAGGACACCTGGGGTCAATCAATGCCAGACGGGGCTTATATGGGGCTTATATGGGGCTTATTGGTTAGGCAGGACCAACAAGGTTAAACAGAGATGACGATCCAAAGAGGCTCCACAAAGTTAGGCAGGACCAACAGACCCAGACAGAGCTACAATACGCTTATCCGCTATCGCGTCCATCGCAAACTAGGACTTCTTTAAGCCAGCTGGTGTTAATGCTGTTGGAGAAACCATCCACGTTTCTACTATCGCGCCAATAGCCCCAAAACCTGCCCATCACACGGCGTGTCGGTGTAAACACCACCCATGCTACACCGCAGAAAAACATAAACAGACTTTCCAGACAGCGTTAGCATATTGCTTAATTTAACACACCTTGTTTCCCTGTTACACAGATGGTACTCTTAAACACTTAATTATTGGCATAGACTGAAGAAATATGTTCTAGATGTCCAAAAGATTACTTCACTGTGAGAGATATGTTTTACTTTTAGAGGCTGTGTGAATATGATGTGATGTCCCGATAAAACAAAGGTTTCTCCACCAGCCCACAGTCCTGCCTACTCCTCATGCAAACAGCTCCTCCTCCTGGGCCTCCTCCTGGGCCTCCAGCTCTTCTCCTGCTCTCCTGCCCTCCTCCCAGACTCCTTGAAGCTCTCCGCCCAATCTTGCTCCTTCATTTTCAGGACTTTCGTTGCCTCTTCACGTTGGATCTCCAGTTGCTCCTCAGTTATCTTCACAACAGTCTCTAGCTGGGAGATCTTCCCTCGCTGGCTCCTCAGTATAGCCTCCTGCTCCTCCCAATCCTGATTGACTGCGTCGTCCACAATCTTCTGTAGCTGACTGATCTTGAGGCAAAACACTTTATCTTCCTTCTTCTGGATAATCTCAGCTTCAACACATAAGGTCTTCTTCTTCTGGAGCTTCCTGCTCATCTGAAACAGTTGTGTTTCTCTCCACGCTGGCTGCGATCTCTGTCATCACGTTATATTGAGAGGTGGTTAACTCAAGTCTTCAAGTCCAATCTCTGCCTTTTGTTATTGTTTTAAATGAGACACCCCGAGCAGCAGAAAATGACATATTGTGTGTGTCGTGGAATCCAGCCGATACAAACTAAACCAAAGGGTGGTGAGAAGTGAATCTATTATACTGAAATAAAGATACTTGGTTAAAGAAGTGAGCTTTTTACTCTGGGTGGCTGTGCAACTACGCACATCCAGCTGATACAAGAGATACAAGCTGGCACATGTAGAGATACAAGAATGTCAAGGGGACATGAGCAGAGCGTACGCTGGTCCCATTAGCTGTACGTAGGACAAACATAAGATGAGCATATGAAGAATAAGACAGTATAAGATAAGAAAGGACCATTATATGTGTTTAACACAGTCATTGTGAGCACGTTAGCATGCTAACGTTAGCATTTAGCTCAAAGCACAGCTTTGTCCGGCGCACTCTGCCAGGGGGGGCCATGAAAGGTTTTCAGATTCATTCATTTAAATTGTCATGATATCAAATCTTTTTTTCAAAAGGCTTAATAGCTCGAAACATAATATTCACACTTGATACTCTTTTATTGTTTTAAGAAATGCTCTTCAAATAAAACATGTCTAATATCTTTCCAAACTCACTTCCAACAGGGTGAAGTGAGGGTGCTGAAGCTTGGTCAGCGTTTTATTGCTGCTGATGTGAGAATGTGCTGATCTTTCTAATACATGTCTCTTGTGTTGTTCTTTCACCATAGGCTCAATTATTTCAAGGGACATACAAGAGGGGTCCCCGCTATATTATTTTTATTGTAAAGGGTCGTTTTAAAGTGGCAAAGAAAGTAATCACACACATGCACCTGCCTCTCTCCCATGCCGGCGGTGTTATGACATTGTCACACACAGTTAATTAAAAACTTGCTTTTGCAACCACACCTTTTAATGGACAGGTATTCATTGCAGTTGGTGGGTGTGTGCACTATCTCTGTTCCTCATTATATAAATGTAGACATCAAATGCCGTGAGTCATATGACACTGTGTTTAAAACAGCGGACTGAACTCCACAGAGAGACATAAAGGAGGAAATACTGGGAACACTGGGGTACTGGAGTACTGCTGCTGATTTCACATGACACAGTGAAAGTAACATCACAGACGTCCCCGTCTGCTTGTTGTTTTCAGCTTCACTCAGAGGTAACATGTCTTCCAGATCAGAGGAGGATCTCTGCTGTCCTGTCTGCCATGAAATCTTTAAAAATCCTGTTGTGCTGTCATGTAGCCACAGCTTCTGTAAAGACTGTCTGCTGAGATGGTGGAAGGGGAAAGAAAGACGCGAGTGTCCGTGCTGTAAGAGAAGATCCTCAAAGAGTGATCCACCTCGTAATCTGGCGTTAAAGAACCTGTGTGAGGCCTTCTTACTGGACAGAGATCACAGATGCAGTCTGCACTCTGAGAAACTCCAGCTCTTCTGTCTGGACCATCAGCAGTCGGTGTGTCTCATCTGCAGAGATTCAAAAACACACAACAACCACAGATTCAGACCCATCGATGAAGCTGCACAGGATCTCAAAGAGGAGCTCCAGAAATCCCTGAAGCCCTTAGAGGAGAAACTGAAGATCTTTAAAGAAGTGAAAGGAAACTGTGATCAAACAGCAGAACACATTAAGGTCCAGGCCCGACACACAGAGATGCACATTAAGGAGCAGTTCAAGAAGCTTCGCCGGTTTCTGCAAGAGGAAGAGGAGGCCAGGATCTGTGCTCTGAGGGACGAAGAGGATGAGAAGAGTCAGGTGATGAAGGAGAAGATTGAGGCTCTGAGCAGAGATATAGCAGATCTTTCAGACACCATCAAAGTCACAGAGAAGGAGCTGAGAGCTGAAAACGTTTCATTCCTGCAGAACTACAAGGCTGCAGTGCAGAGAGTCCAGCAGCGCCCCCTGCTGGAGGATCCACAGCTGGTCTCAGGTGCTCTGATCAACGAGGCCAAACACCTGGGCAACCTGAGCTTCATCATCTGGAACAAGATGAAGGAGATGGTCTCCTACACTCCTGTGATTCTGGATCCAAACACTGCTCGTCCAGAACTCGTCATGTCTGAAGATCTGACCAGCGTGAGAGCTGGAGAGAAACGGCAGCTTCCTGCAAACCCAGAAAGGTTTGATTACGACATCAGTGTCCTGGGCTCTGAGGGCTTCAACTGTGGGACTCACAGCTGGGACGTCGAGGTTATAAATGATGAATCCTGGGGCCTCGGTGTGATGAAGGGGTCTGTCCGGAGAAAGGGAAAAATACCGACTAGATTCTGGGAAATTTGTCTCCTTGATGGAAAGTATGTAGCAGCCTCCCCACCACCCCCGCATACATTTCTCTCAGTGAAGAAGAAGCTCCGGAGGATCAGAGTTCATCTGGACTTTGACAAAGGAAAGCTGTCTTTCTTTAATCTAGATACCAACACACACATACACACCTTCACACACACCTTCACTGGCACTCTGTTTCCGTACATCGCCACCCTGAATTATCTCCCACTGAAGATTTTACCAGCGAAGGTCTCTGTGACCGTGGAACAGCACGCAGTCCCTTCATTTACACACTCTTAGCTGAGCATGCTATGTTTGTATGTGTGTGTGTCCCTTTTCTCAGAACCAGTGTGCACAGTACACAGGCCGAGATGTAAAGAAGGATGTCGGTACTCTTCTGGTTTAACGCAGTTGTGACTCTGAGAAGAAGTAACATGTAAAAGGTGTAAATCGGGAACTGATGGGGGAACATGAGGAAGACGATGGTGATGATGAACCTGGTGCTGGAGATACTATGATTCGCTCGAGCTTAAGAAATCATTAAATACTTTTAAGCGTATTTATACTATACATGTTCTAGTTGTTATGAAAGAAAAAAATACATGTTTATATCTGTGTGTGTGTGTGTGTGTGTGTGTGTGTGTACTAGGGGTGCTGCAATACATCGGGATTGACAATAACGGTATATATATATATAAATATATAAATAAATATATATAAATACACTTGTGTACAGTTAGTTACTCTCTCCACCTGCCTATTCTCATATTGACTGTAAGTAATTTGCAAAGATTATACAAAATGCACATTAAACAAAATGAAAGATGAATTTGACTGATAACATTATAAATATTATTTAAAAACTTTCTTTACATTGCATCAAATATTTCGATGACATCTGACACTGTGACCCTAACATGTATAAATACTCTCATGTAATACATAAGTAGGCCTACATGTTCTTCTACATGTGTTTCTATTGTTTACCTGCATTTCTTATACATTACCTTCGTCGATCTGATCTTTAGTGAAGAGACACAAAACAAAAAAGGCGAGAGGACACAACGTGTCGTCAGTAGATTATATTATTCTCTTTAAAAAAGACTTCATTACAAGAGTTGACTTCATCCATTGAGACAAAGTCTTTACATGTTCAGTGTCCTAAACACCGTTCATCACGAACACAACAAGAAACCCCAGAGCTCAGGTCTGAGGCTCTGGACTCACAAAGTGTCGTGTCGACGACGAGCTCCAGAAACCTTTATTTTAATATCAGGAGGCTATTGTTTAACATTCAAACCTAGCTTTGAGGATGACACCAGGGTTGTAACGGTACACGGCGGTATATTGAGTGTGTGTGAGTTAAAGGTGCAGACAGCAGCACCTACAGGATAAGTTAATAATACTCGGACATTATTTTAAAACTCACAGCTGATGTTATTTTATTATCTAGCAGAGATGTATTAGTGCTGCTAACATGTAAACTAACATGCTTTAGTGAATTATATTAATGAATGAGGCTTAAAGGGCTTTACAATTCATAAAACATTATAGATACACGCTCACTTATTTTAATCAGGTTTATAAATCTGTTCTCATTCCTTTGGGGGTGATTGAAAATGATAAAATACAAATAGCATTTAGAATGGTGTAATACCGTGACACCTTCACAGTTATTGTACTGTGAGACTCTCGCAGCGTTACAACCCTGGATGACAAAGTCAGGAGGGTTCATCGATTCCCCTCATGTGAGCGTGAGGAGACACTTCATGGTCATTAATATACTTTAGTTTTAGCAAATGAAATGTGGTTCAGAAATTCATTCAATCGCCTTTTAATGAAGAGCTTCAACCACAAAGAGGTAGCAGGAAGTTCTACCCCCCAGGTGTGCAGGCTCCTAGTGCGCAGAGCAGCAGCTGGAGCCGTGTTTCCATTCATGTATTTAATGCACAGTTTGAAGTATTGCTTTAGGAAAGCTGTGTGGACATAGTGTTATATGAACTCTTGGATCTGGTGGAGGCCGGAAACATGCGAACATTAGCACGTTAACATGCAAACTGCAGCTAACTGAGTCTGAAATGTCCTAAAGTGGCCACCGTACAAATACTTTAGAGTCAGGGAACAACTTGACCTTAACTCTAGCGCCACCTTTGGGACAAACTTTACATTTTTAGCCTCACTTGAAGAACATTCATCAAGTTAAAGACTGGGATTTAACGAGCTTCTCATAAGATATTTTTGGGCAGTCAGATCAGAATGAACCAGAATAGAGATTCACCTTAAGTTGATGTTATTTTAAAGATGCAGCCTGACTGATATCTGGAAACACACTTGATAAACTGCAGTTTGTTGTAAAGAAAACGTGCTACATGTTGTTCACTTTGTACAGAGCGGTCACCAGTTTGGTATTGAAGCACAGTTTTCATGATAACAACAAAGATCAGACAAACCTGTCCCAAGGCAACGAGACATCCACTTTATATCTGCACTCATCAGTATCTTTATATAAAAATGTATCTAATTACATTCATCAAGTGGACACAAACATAACAATTGGATAATGATGTTCCTCCGTGTCTGCTGGATGTGCAATCTACTGCTGTGGATGTGGGCATCGGCAAAACGTATCTTTGCCACCTGAAGTCAGTTTATTTAGAATATTTTCACCGCCTTACCTTGCCTGCAGAGAGCCCTTTCCGACGGGGAACTGAAGCAGTTATCGACGCTCTATTCAAAGCCACCAGACTCCATTGACAAAAACAGATATTTTACCTGGCAGAACATGGACATGGCTGGTCTCCCGCTGGCCTTGATTGGTTAGTTAGTTTGTTATTGTGTGACTTTGGTGAATCCGAACTAACCCTTTAAAACACCAAAGGCAAACAATAACACAAATAAACTAACCGATCGAGGAGGCGGGAGAACAGCAACTCCCGTGTTCTGAGAGGTAAAATGACTGTTTTTGTCAAAGGAGTCTGGTTGCGGCTTCATTTCCCTGTCGGAAAGGGCTGACAGCAACTAAAGCACTGGAAATATGGTTAGTATGACTAAAATATGTTTGCTGCACATTGCTTTACTGCTGTGCTGGTACATCTGTCGGTTTCTCCAAACCGGGGGCGTGCCGACCGCCATCTACTGTAGGTAATACACTGACTACGGATACCTCATACAACCCACTTCAAATAATCAGAACTATAATCATTGACTAACTAGAACTCATACTGCATTTAGAAATCTCAGCGTCCGTTATGATTCCAGTTGCAACAGCAGAAAAGCATAAATTATGATCCTTCAGTGCCTGTTCGCTGTCCAGGACTAAATGCATAGTGAATCAAAACCTGTGCATATCGCTCTCTAACCCGCTCCCCCCTGAATACACTTCACATTAGTCCCTCCGCCATCTGACAGACAACCAGCCTGTATCGGCCCCCCTCCCTCCTGTTTCACACCAAACGCGAAGCAAATTCTTCATGCGGTGTGATCAATTAAATCAGAGCAACATCTGTTTACTTTGGGGTCCAGCGCTGTCGTGAACCAGAGGAGGGAATAAGGGGAGCAGAGAATTGGCTTTGCATTTGGTGTGAACTCGTCATTACCCAAAACATTTACCCTCCGCCACATCCAGGACGTTACCGTTTGACGTTTTACCTGCAGCCCTTAAAGAACAAGTATTAACCTTCCTGACGGGGAAGGCTGCTTAGTGACTGATCATTGACAGTGCAGCCGAACAGGGCGACAAAAAAAAGTCCAAATTAATACTAAATATAAAAGAAAAACTTCTTCTTCTTCTTCTTCTTCTTCTTCTTCTTCTTCCCTCCAGCCGTCTGTCCGTCCCTCCTCTCTCTCTGGCACAGTCTGGGCGTCCAGTGGAGTTCGTATAAAAAGGCTTCTCTCCTCCGCCCGCTGCTACATGATGATCCGCGGCTCCGGCACCGACTCGTTGATGGATTTGTGAGGCAGCACGTTGGCTCCGTTCAAGTAAAGCTCGTCGTTCACGATCACATCCTCTCCCAACACCGTCACGTTCTCCATACGAACCTGCACAAAGCTCAAGTGTTACCGTGTTGTTGACCGGGGGCCTGGGACACGCTGGATTTATTAATAGTTGTGGTAGAGACAGATCAGTGAACTCACCCACTGGCCGACGGAGGAGCTCCACCCCACGATGCAGCTCTCCAGCCAGGAGTGCGATCGAACCCGCGCTCCCTTCAGCACCGTGCAGCGTTTTATCCTCACGCCGTCCTCCACCACCACGCCGGCGCCGATGGTGACGTTCGGGCCGATGGTGCAGTTCTCCCCGATCTGCGCGGTCGGGTCCTGCAGAGCGAGGCGAGAATGAAAGGTTATCGTTATTATTATTATCATGGAGCACGATTTGTTTATTTGACATCGTGCAGCGTCCACGAGCTGAACTCACCACCAGAACGTTGCCAAGGAAACCGGGTCCCGTGCGTAGCCTCTCGGGAGCGTGTTGTCGTAGCGACTGAAGGTACATACACATCCCTGTCAGGAAGTCTTTCGGCTGACCGATGTCCATCCAGAAACCTGCAGACAGGGAGAGCAGTGAGTTAGTTAGCAGGAGAGGAACCGAAGGTCACATGATCAGCAGACACTTCTCACATCTTAACGTTTTTAACTATATATTTTGGTAAATGGACTTTTATTTGTGGCGCGCCTTTTTACACTACAGCCAACATTTAGCTATAAAGAAACACTACCTCCTCCTGACGCCCCTTTAACCACATGAAGAATTATTTCTGCAGGTCTGGATCTTAAGCTGAGCAAATGTTAGCTGCAGCCAAACAGCATCAGAGAAACGCTGATTTCTAGCGTGAAACTTCTTTATTCAGTGTTGGTAAACATTTTTCAACACTGGGTCCGTTTTTCTGCAGAGGAGGAGGACTATCGGGATAATTCGGCTCCCATATAAATCCTCCTGAAAGATGGACACCAAAGGAATCCGAACCAGGAGATCTGACTGCAATGACAACAATGATGGTGAAGACAGCATGTAGCTAAATCTGAATCAGCCGGCACGTTTGAGTGAGCTGAGAGACAGGTCAACTTCCCACCACATCATCATGTTACTATAGTTTCTTACATAACTAAATAAACCACTGGGAACACAATGCATGTCTGTGCGCTTGATGAGGATCCCCAGCAGCACGCTAACTTAGCTTAGCATAAAGGCTGGAAACATTAAGCCTGGCTCAAGTAGAAACTACCTACCAGCACTTCTAAAATCTCACAAGTCGTTTGTTTATTCTGAACAATCAATTTATAAAAGTCAGACCGTGCTGTAAACATCATCACAGTTCAAAGAGCCACTTCCTGCTTCAACTGTCGTCTACATGCTGCATTCATGTGTTGGCAGAATAATCAGAAAGATTTGTTCTGGGAACATTCATGCAAACGTTGGTACACAACTCGCCCAGTTCACATTATGTTACGCAGAAACATGGCGGAACAAATGTTGGATTAATGTTGAGACACTTTTTATAGATTCACGTATTGTTATTTATAATATTGTATTAGGTTGTAACTGATCGTTGCTGTCCACGTAGAGAGACTTAGATTAGTTCATTATAAGAATGAACTCAGATAATAAATCAGGTAAAGCAATGTTTGAGTGTTTTAGTGAATGTCCTGGTGCCGCAACAAGTCTGGGACAAAAACAATTAAAAAAAGAAATCTGAGATTTTACAGAGAGTTTAAAACAAAGTGTGTAATCTGAAAAACAATTCACAGATTAACTAAAATATTTGTTAGTTGCAGCGATAAATAAAATAAATGTGTGTGTGTTATAGATTAGTGTTGTACTGCAGTAGTAGTCATAGTTACCCTGTAGCTTCATCGTGTACAGCTGCCCCTCCTCTGCCATCACAGGAAATATCTCTTTCTCTATGGATGTTGGTCTCAGCTACACACACACACACACACACACACACACACACACACACACACACACACACACACTCAAGGTAAGTATAAATGTGGGAATTTAACATATTTGTATGTATATATATATATATATATATATATATATATATATATATATATATATATATATATATATATATGTGTGTGTGTGTGTGTGTGTGTGGGGGGGTCACCTGGATCCTGCTGAGCATGCTGGGATTGAAGATGTAGATGCCGGCGTTGATCTTGTTGGAGACGAAGACCTGCGGTTTTTCGACGAAGCGATGTATCCTGCCGCTGTCCGCATCAAACATCACCACGCCGTACTTTGAGGGCTCCTCCACCCGCGTTACCTTCACACACACACACACACACACACACACACACACACACACACACACACACATAAAATGGGCTGAAATTAAGTTAACACATCTGTTCTCCTGTCTCATATTTTATCAATGAAACTAAATGTTTTCTCTCTACGACAATATAATACTTTATTTTCTCTTTTACCTTTAACTGTATAAATTTATACTCCATTGTCTTTGGTCTCTAACTCCCTCAACGCTCCGCTGCGGGACGTTTCTCACTGATTTCCTCACATTTCTCTCACAGTAGTTAACTTTCGTCTAGAAGAGCTAAAAACCGCCTAAATGTGACGGATGAATCTGCAGCGCTCGTCTCCCTGTGACTGGATTTACTCTGAAAGACACTTTGAACAGTCTCCGTCTGTCTCACCACGATGGTTCCCTCCTTGCCGTGGTTGTGGTGGAACTGCAGCAGGTCTTTGAACGGGAAATCACAGATGACGTCCGAGTTGAGGACGAAGAACGACTCGTTGTCGACGTTCAGCAGCTCTCGAGCCAACGCCAGCGGGCCGGCTGCGCGCACACACACACACACACACATGTTCATTTCTCCTTTTTATTAATCATATCAAAATGTTCAGTCCCAATGGATCGGACTCTACGATACACTGCGACTACACAAACTGGGAACCACGTTCTCGTGTCTGAAGGAGAGTAAGTGAAGAGAAACTCACCGGTGCCCAGAGGCTCCTTCTCGTGAGACAGAGAGATACGAATCCCAAGCTGAAGAGAAGAGAAGAGATTTCTGTAACACAACATGTTCATAAACAGCTGTCGGGGCGTCGGCTCTACCAGACTCCCAACAAGAGCAAAATAATCCAATGGGCAAAGAGTTTAAAGGAATACTTTCCCTTAAAATGACCATTTCTATATCAAGTACTGACGTTTTTTGTTTAATGTAACACGAGGCGAGTATTTGACATATAAATGGTGAAACTGTTGCAGCAGTAAAGTTTGCATCATGCCAGACTTTGACTTCAAATAAAAATGTATTTCAAATCAAAAAGATAAAACAGCAGAAAGAAAAGACCGAGCTGGAAATCTGTGCAGACGATGAACAAACAGTGAAAGCTCCGTTAAGATGCAACAATACGACTTCCTTCTGGCCTTCAAAATAAAAGAGGGGTTTTTAAACTAATTCACCTTCACTGAATAAAAGATCGATTGACAGTTGATGAAGCTGTAACATGCATCCTCACACTCTTCCACACAGGAGAGAACTGTTGTTGATGAAACGTCCCGTTCAATTCTATCCACCTCTCTCGTAATGTGCAGAAATATACCTGACACCATGTAAGTGGAAAAATATGTTTTGTGATTTGTGTGAATTGACCCTTCAGGAAAAGCCACAGCTGTTAGTTACTATAAAACATTCAGTGTGTGTGTGTGTGTGTGTGTGTGTTGAACATACTCTCTCCTCCTGGATTCTCATCTCTCTGTCCAGCAGCTCCGACATGTAGCTCACTGCCAAAATCACATGGTCCACCCCGGCCTGCGCACACACACCACACACACACACACACACACACACACACACACACACACACACACACACACACACACACACACACACACACACACACACACACACACACACACACACACACAATGAAACGTCAGCAACAATTAACACATTTATTGAGGCTTCAAAAACCCAAATTCATCAAGAGATGAAGTTATGAACACAATAAAATAAGATTTTGTTCTCTCTCTCTGTCTCTCTCTCTCTCTCTCTCTCTCTCCTCTCTCTTCTCTGTCTCTCTCTCTCTCGGTCTCTCTCTCTCTCTGTCTCTCTCTCTCTCTGTCTCTCTCTCCCTCTCTCTGTCTCTCTCACACTCTCTCTCTCTTCTCTCACACTCTCCTCTCTCTCTCGCTCTCCTCTCCCTCTCTCTGTCTCTCTCACACTCTCTCTCTCTCTCTCACTCTCTCTCTCCTCTCTCTCTCTCCCTCTCTCTGTCTCTCTCACACTCTCTCTCTCATCATCACACTCTCTCCTCTCTCTCTCTCTCTCTCTCCCTCTCTCTGTTCTACTCATCACAGCTCTCTTCTCATCTCTCTCAGCAAAACATCTCTCTCCTCTCTCTCTCCCTCTCTCTCTCTCCCTCTCTCTGTCTCTCGCACACTCTCTCTCTCTCTCTCTCGCTCACCTCTCACTTCGCTCAATCCTCATTCTCTCATCTCTCTCTCTCTCTCATCTCTCTCTCACTTATCGTTCATCACATCTCTCCCTCTCTCTCTCTCCCTCCCTCTCCCTCTCTCTCACTCTCTCTCACCGTTCTCTTTCCTCCTCCTCCTCGTAATATTTATTATTATTATTATTATTATTATTATTATTATTATTATTATTATTATTAATAATGACAATAATATTGTTCAGGCAGTTTTCTTAGTTTCTTATTTTAAATATTTCACAGTTTTAAGGACTAACTGAACAAAGCGTGCTTTTATTTTGAAACCATGGACCGGATGTTTGCTGTGTCGCGTTGTCTGTTATGACGCTGAGCGGCTCGACCGGAAACCAAACAAGCAAGTCGGATTTGAACGATCTTACGTGTCATTCCCCGAGTTTCACGTCTCCTGGACAGTTTTGGAGAACAACATCTCGTAAGTAAGTTTTTACCCTCTTTATTCACGTTCACACAGGCTGAAGACAAGAGTAGGGCTCTAACTTATTTAGTTAGCACGCGGCGTGTCGTACAAAGCTGTAAATCAAGTCATCAGTTAGCTAAGATGAGCTAACATGGGTTAGCTACAATCACTAGGAGTTCATTTGTGTCGGAGCATTTCTTTGGTTTATACTAAGCATGCATTCATTCATTCATTCCATTCATTCATTCATTCATTCATTGTTGCCTTTTTACAGTGGATAACGCACTGTATCCCTGTGTGGCTATAACAGCTGATTTAGCTGCTGGTGATAATAATAATAATAATTATAATAATAATAATAATAATAATAATATGTGTGCCCTTGTTTTATCGCCTGTGTATGTTGCTGTTTTGTTGAATAAATAAAACACTAACATGTGAGTACAGCCAGACTTTCATAAATAAATAATGTGATAGGATCATTAGGAAGACACGGTTTCTTTCTGTCATGGGACTTTTGAATGACTCATTCATACCTGTCGAACATATTTTATATGAGTTATTAAAGATAGATATTTAATTTACTGCTGCAATAATTCCTCAGTTAAAAAGATGAGTTGATGAACAGAAATGCAGTGGTGGAAGAAGTATTGAGAACTTTTAACTTAGTAAAAGTAATAATACCACAGTAATTACAAAAGTATTGGTATCAAAAGTGAAAGTATCTACATTATGTAGTATGGCCCATTTCAGAATAATGTATATTATGTTACTGTATTATAGTTATTAGTGCATTAATGTGTTCATCACTTTACTATTGTAGCTGGTGATTGTGAGGCTAACTTGTATTAGGGTTATAAATATATTTATTTAAGCTGGGAAGCTTGTTAGTTTCCCCTGGAGATCAATAAAGTCTTAATGATATACAGTAATAACATCAAACTTTATTTGATTATGTTTATTTGTTATGTCATAAATAAACTTGAGTAAATGTAGCGAGACTTTCCACCACTGCAGAAATGTAATTTAAGAGCAATTTTGATGATTAAATAATTGTCAACACTTTTAATTTGATGATTTGTTTTATATCATTTAAAAATAAATATCTCTTGAATGTTTTGTTTTGGCCAACAAAGAGACCAAAGACGTCAACTTGAACTAGTATTGTCTAAAGAATGACGTAGACAATTGTGAGGTGCAACCTTAACGTGAGTAATACTTCGTGGCATTCATTTGTAAAGAGAAATGTGGTTGGTCAAGTTTTACAACATACAAATCCGCCTCTTGCCCTGAACAAGGATGTTAAGCTCCTTCATCTCAGCAGCGCCTCTCTTTGGCCAAAATGTGAACTTTGTATGAACGTACGGATCTGAGAGCCAACAGCGGCAGTGAGTGACCCTTCCTGACGTTTTGTTGTCCCAGTGAGTCAGCTTTGGACCCTGACTCACGTTGTTAAACAAACCGTAACGCTTTTCTGCGGACTCTTCAAACCGTTGATAAATGTGCCACATATTACAAGATAAAAAGATTTATAACCAGGTTCTCAAAGTGCAACTACATTTCCAAATCCCAGAAACGATGGCAGCTGGAGATGATCCATGCTTATTGTTATTTTACTTGTTATTTTGTATGAAAATTAAAGTTTTTCACAAAATAAAACATCTGTTTAGCAGGTAGTGCTGGGCCATATGGAAAAATATCACAATATTGTTTTTGACTAAATCCCTCAATATCAATATTGCAACACGAGTGCAGTGTTGACGGGCTTTTGGTAATTATTTACACTGAGATGTTTGGAGCGATAATCAGCGTTACTGTGGGTTTCTCAGGGTCCCCGCAAATATCAATAAAATGCCAAGACATGAGAAGTAGGATTTTATGAATAATGTTTTTGCTGACGTTGCATTGTAAATCTCAAAATAATGAGTAATTTAATCATTTTGAATGTCACACTGATCAGGAAAATCATAAAACAACTACAACAGTCTGGTAAATTCAGATTACATAACTTTATGTAACGTTATCGTAGCTTCGTCCGTCAGCGTGACCCTCCTCTCTCCCGCTCAGGTGGTTGCTGTCTGTTGTTGAGCTGTGGTCACCCTGGTAACGGTTGCTAACGGCAGAAGCATGAAGGCTTTGATCCTGGTGGGAGGTTACGGGACCCGGCTGAGACCGCTCACGCTGAGCGTCCCCAAACCGATGGTGGAGTTCTGCAACAAACCCATCCTGCTGCACCAGGTGGAGGCTCTGGTCAAGGTGAGGAGGAGGAGGAGGAGGAGGAGGAAAGAGGAAGAGGGAAGCGAATGAGGCGGAAAGGAGGAGGACGTGTAGGATTTATATTGACAGTCTCTAAACATGACGATTGCCCCCGTGCACAAAGGTCCATGAAGAAATGTTTTGTTACTGGCCTGCAGAGCTCTGAACTCAGCCCCCTCCATCACCTCTGAGCCCCCTCCATCACCTCTGAGCCCCCTCTCTGAGCCCCCTCCATCACCTCTGAGCCCCCTCCATCACCTCTGAGCCCCCTCCATCACCTCTGAGATAATCTCCCTGCAGCCAGGTTACAGAATCTGGTGGAAAGTCTGAGAACAGCAGATTAGATGTTCTAGCAGCAGATTAAATCTAACTATCACGTCCCGTGTTCAGGAGCATCTAACCCCAGCCTGCTGATCACACACAGCTTCAGTGAAATATAATATAATATATATATAATATAATATAATATAATATAATATAATATAATATAATATAATATAATATAATATAATATAATATAATATATATATAAAATAACAGGAGCCTGTATGTGGACATCATGGAGTTTGTGCGATTTGAAGATGATGAGGACGACGATGATGCAGCGACTCAGTACATGATTGAACAAAGTCTGCTGGAGAGCAACAAACAGAAGGGAAGCCTCCGAGCCTCCACGCCACGAGACAGCAGCAGGTCAGTCTCACGTGCTTCTCTGTGACGCTTCGTTTGTTTGGGGAAATGAACTCCAACATGGTGGAGCTTCTGCGCGTTCCTTCTCTGTCCTCTGTGTTTGCAATTTTCCCTCCTTCTTAGTTGTTTATTGAAATATAATTTAACACATTTTGTGTTAATATGAATTTCTTCCACTAATCAAAAGAACTTAAAAGTGTCAAACTCCCAATGCATTAAAATATTATCAGACAAGTAAAAATATAGCAATAAATAATAAACAAAGTTAACAAAATAATTAAAATTATAAACAATAATATAAAATACAAATATAAAAATATAGAAAATATAAAAATATAAAACAATATAAAAAATATAAAGAATATAAAACAATATAAAAATATAAAACAATATAAAAAATATAAACAATATAAAAAAATATAAACAATATAAACAATATAAAAAATATGAAACAATATAAAACAATATAAAAAATATAAAGAATATAAAACGATATAAAAATATAGCAATAAATAATTAACAAAGTTAACAAAATAATTAAAATTATAAACAACAATATAAAATACAAATATAAAAAATATAAACAATATAAAAAATATAGAAAATATAAAACAATATAAAACATATAAAGAATATAAAACAATATAAAAAATATAGCAATAAATAATAAACAAAGTTAACTAAATAATTAAAATTATAAACAATATAAAATAAAAATATAAATATAAAAAATATAAAACAATATAAAGCTTTGAACTTTTCCCTTTGACCCTTTTTGTTGTTTTCCCTTTACAACCAATACATTAAAACGTAATTCATTTTTAAAATTACTTTTTGTACCGATGTTATTCTCAGCAGGTGAATGTTTTTCTGTTCCGTTTCACAGATGTTTGTGTTTAACTTGTGATCTTCTTTGCAGCTCCGGGCCTGAGTCTGCAGACAGCATCTTCGCTGCTATAAGACAAGGTGAGGGGGGGGGGGGGGTCGGGATTTACTATGAAATATACAAATTAAACTTCAAGTTATTTACATTTTAAGTTGACTCAAAGGTTTACTTCTTTAGTTTCTGATGGCTAACTGTTTGTTTCTTTTTAATGTATCCACATTGAATGTCTCTTAGAGACCAATGAAATGACAGTTTACATATCTGCTCTGTAAATCACTTCCTGTGTTCATCTTAGAGACCAATGAAATGACAGTTTACATATCTGCTCTGTAAATCACTTCCTGTGTTCATCTTAGAGACCAATGAAATGACAGTTTACATATCTGCTCTGTAAATCACTTCCTGTGTTCATCTTAGAGACCAATGAAATGACAGTTTACATATCTGCTCTGTAAATCACTTCCTGTGTTCATCTTTGAGAACAATTCAAAAACCTAAAAGGGAGAAAATTACATTTTATATTCCACTTTCTTTGCATTAATTTGATGGACCTCGTTTCTTCCTTTTAATAATAAGAACTATTAACTATACATTTACAAAAAAACACACCAACATTATTTTCTATTCCAATAAATTAATTGAATTTAATC
Source organism: Cottoperca gobio (assembly GCF_900634415.1). NCBI lineage: Eukaryota > Metazoa > Chordata > Actinopteri > Perciformes > Bovichtidae > Cottoperca > Cottoperca gobio. The sequence goes on from NC_041359.1 coordinate 25,883,842, forward strand.
TGATTTATTGTCCATTAGATTCGTATAGAATGGAAATCCGTCTTTGGCACTGGCATAAAAGACAACACACAAAATACACAACAATACACACCAATTATGCATCCTAAAAGTGACCATGTGACTAATAAAAGTGGCATGTAAGTCCATCAAAACATCCCAAAAATGCATAATACTCAGCCGTATCTAACAATATCAAAATGTATTACATTAAAATAAGTGATGGTGTTTGTTGCAGAATGTGAAAATCAGCTTTTATAATCAATATTGTATTTCCTAAAGCCCATATGTAGGGAAAGAACATGAGCTCCTAACATAAAACGGGAGTGGAGATGTTTACTGTCACTGTCCCTGCAGCTAACGAGAAGCTCCTGAAGGATCTCATTCTCCGACAGAGAGACGAGTTTTCACAGACGGACAGCCGAGGTTGGACTCCTCTCCATGAAGCAGCTGCTCGGAGCAACCCGAGCATCCTGGAGCTCACATTCACAGGTTCTCTGCACAGCTTCACAATAACATGAAACCCCGTTAATGAAACTGAGAGTTATCAGATCCACAAAGCATCCTGTGCTCCAGTTTCAGGCTCAGCGTCTGTGGAGAGTCGGACTCTTCGTGGTCAGACTCCTCTCTTCCTGGCAGTAGAAGGAGGTCTGATAGAAAACGCCTCCTTCCTCCTCCAACATGGAGCCCAGCCGGACAGCGAAGACAGCGACCAGGACTCCCCGCTGCTTGCAGGTAGGCTGACCTCAAAGCGCGTTACGTCCTTTTGTTTCCTACTTCCTTTCTTGTTCTCTGATCTGCTGAGTATATCTCAATGAGATTCTGATGCTCTCCATCTCCGACAACTATCACATAAATATTGCAAATACACAACAAATAAATAGTAGCCATGAATTCATATTAAGATATTAAAACACCAACGAGATGGGAGACACGGTTACAAAATAAATGTAAAATATTCAGGAAAACAGTATTAAAAATCAGAAAAATGTCCCCTGTGACTGTAAAACCACATTACATCAGATGATATTATTATTACTCATGCATTAATATAAAAGCAGGATTGTACTGTTGTAGAGCTCATTTTGAATTATATATATTATTATGCCTTGTGAATATTTGCATTATTGATTAATCTGCAGATTAATTTGAAAAAATTAAAAATAAAATAAAAGGAAAAGCAACAAATCACATGAAAAAATATTTTCCAATGAATTCCCTGTCAATCAGCTTATTGATTAATTGTTTCAGATGTACTTATATAAACTGTTGGGTAGTTTAATATATAACAAAACATATTTTATCAGCACTTCAAGTGTTTTCATATGCAAAAAATATATTTGTAACGTAACTAAGACTGTCAAATAAATGTAGTGAAGTAAAAAGTAAAATATTTTCCTCTGAATAAAGTGGAAGTATAAATATAGTATAAAATAACCCGGATGTTGTTTTAGCTTCTTCTCATCATCACTTGTACAACATCTATCATCCTGCAGCGATCCGCTCAGACCGCGCTGACCTGGTGCAGCTGCTGCTGCAGCGGGGCTCCAGGGTGAACCAGGAGGGCTGCCACGGCCGCCGCCCGCTCCACGAGGCCTCACGGCTGGGTAAAGCAGAGCTGGTGACCCTGCTGCTGGAGGCCGGAGCGCCGCCGGACCCTCGCAGCCACTGCGGCCTCACGCCGCTGGCACTGGCCGCTCAGGCCGGACACCTGCAGGTGGTGGAGACTCTGCTGAGGAGAGGTCTCTGCAGTATTACTCTCACTGTTCATATTTATATCACCTCGTTAAAACTGCAACCAGATATGGCAGATTCTAAATTAAAGGATGGCAGAGGGATCTGAGGTTAGGGACTGTATGACAATTATGTCTAATAATAATAATATAATATAATATAAAACCCTGCAGCATTAAAATTATTTTAATCACTTGATCCTCCCCTTGATATTTAAAAAATAATAAAAAAATAATAAATAATGATTTTTATTGATCCTAAATTGGAAAATTCTTGTGTGACATTGCACAGGAGTAAAGAAATACACAGTAAATATATAAATATCAACACTAGACATATATATATATATATATATATATATATATATATATATAGTACAATACAAAATATAAAGGAATAAGAATACACTATATTATACCAAACTAAAATATAAATATAGGATAGAAATATTATAGAAAAGTGTTTTCTTTAGTATTTTTGTCGGTACAATTTGTTTGGCTTTGTTTAGCCAGAGGTTATTTAACTAAAAAAGAAACCCTTAAAACTTCTGTTCCGTATATATTTATATATTAATATCAATCTAGTAGTTTAACACATGATCAGAAATGCTGTATTGCAGTATTTTAATGCACTAACACCACTTTAAATGACATTTAGTTCTCATTAGAGACATTGTCTTGATGATAGATGTTGTATTTGCATCTTTACTAAAGCCGGTCGTTTGATTGATGTTCGATTCTAGCATAGAGAATATTTATATAAAAATATAGATAGATAAAACGTTTACATTCTGCTTACAGATTAATGCTTCACGTTACTTTAATACCTCTTCCTGTGTAACTGCATTGTGAAGTTCAGCTACAGCTGATGTGAGAATTAGAAACATCAAGTGAGTCTTTTGTGCTAAATTCCCTCTCGTTGTTCGTCCTACAGGGGCGCACGTCCTATCCCAGGCGCAGGATGAGGCCTCCATCTTGTACGAGGCGTCTGCGTCTGGAGATCCGGCGGTCATCACTCTGTTGCTGGAGTACGGCGCCGACGCCAATGTAGCCAAACAGACGGGACACATGCCGATCCACCGCGTCGCACACCGAGGACACCTGCAGTAAATGTTAAAAATTACATCATATTCCCTGAGACCATCGTTTGTTCTGCTTGATTCTGCAAGGTAGTCAGTGTGTGTGTGTGTGTGTGTGTGTGTGTGTGTGTGTGTGTGTGTGTGTGTCTCAGAGTTTTAAATCTGCTGATTCCAGTCACTTCTAAAGGAGAAGTCAATGACAGCGGGATAAGTCCTCTACACTCTGCTGCTGCAGGAGGACATGCAAACTGCATCAAGGTGTGTGTGTGTGTGTGTGTGTGTGTGTGTGTTACCTGCATACTGTCTTTACCCGACTTTATGTGTCAAACCAAATGATTAAACTTCACACCCGAGTAGCTGGAACGTAGAAAAGGACTAAAACAATTAATAACTTAAATACAATCGTGGCCTTTTTCCTGACTAATTGTTGTGTTCCGTATAATTTCTTGGAAAACACTTTCCCCATCTCCCCAACTCAGGTCTTGCTGGATGCAGGTTATGACCCCAACTACATGCTCCATCCCTGGGCTCAGCGTAGCTATGACGACGAGAGGAAGTCGGCGCTCTTCTTCGCGGTTTTAAATAACGACGTGCCGTCAGCCAAAATGTTGCTGGAGGCCGGGGCCATGACCAACCAAGACCCAATCAAATGTCTGCAGGTGTGTGTGTGAGTGTGAGTGAGTGAGTGTGTGTGTGTGTGAGTGTGAGTGAGTGAGTGTGTGTGTGTGTGTGAGTGTGAGTGAGTGAGTGTGTGTGTGTGTGTGAGTGTGAGTGAGTGAGTGTGTGTGTGTGTGTCATTAAACCAGACAAACTAAATAGAAGAAGATCAATCTCATGTCTGTGTCTTAAGTACGGCGCTGGAGTCAAGATGTAGTTAGCTTAGCTTAGCATAACGCACTCTTTTGTATCACGCTTGTTTACGCGCTGGAACTGTTTCACAGCGTTCTGAAGTCTTGTGTTCACGGTGAGGTTGCCAGGTTTGGTAACATTGTGACTTTGCTCGCTGATCATATCTGGCAACCAAAGCTACACCCGGAGATGTTTCACGGAAGTACTTAGCGAAAGGATACGCTGTTGTTCGTCAAGAAATAGTCACACCAATGATGACAATATTGTCTGTGTATCCCTGAGCAGAAACCTTTGTGTTACTGTCTTTAGATTTCACTGCGTGTGGGCAACTATGAGTTGATCAACCTGTTGCTGAGGTTTGGAGCCAACGTCAACTATTACTGCAAAATAAACACAACTCACTTCCCCTCGGCGCTGCAGTACGCTCTCAAAGACGAGGTGAACCACCACTCCTGCTATTGTTGCATTTAATAAAACATCTTTATTTGAATTCACAGATGTTTCTGTTTGGTGTGTCAGGTGCTTCTCAGGATGCTGTGTAACTACGGTTACGATGCGGGACGTTGCTTTGACTGTCCCTACGGCAACGGCTCCCACGTCCCTGAAGACTACGCGGGATGGAGCGAGACTGTGATCAACAACACCATGGTGACGAACCTTATCAGAACTACAGAAAGATATATATATTTATTGGCATTTAAATCCTAAAAACATCTGAAAGTAAAATACAGTTTGGATACAGAAGGATACATTCCACGTCTTATTACCTTATTTGCTGTCTTTTGTTCGGACTTGAAGTCTGTTTGCACGGATATGCTTTCATTTGTCCAGTGATTACAATGTATACAGTTGTTCGGGTGAAATCTACCTTTAAGATTTATCCTCTGGAGACAATAAATGTCTGCAACAAAATGTAATTTTCATTTCCTGCATGCTGAATCTGTTAATCACATCTATTGATGTTTGTTTCGTCAGATTGTAAAATCTCTTGTGTTGGTTGTGTCAGTTCTGCGAGGTGATCTCCGTCTCCTGGCTGAAGCACCTCTCAGGTCAACTGGTTCTGGTCCTGTTGGACTACCTGGATCACGTGACCTTGTGCTCCAAGCTGAAGGCGGCTGTGATGGAGCAGCAGCAGTGGCCCGACATCTGCAGGCTGCAAGGTGAATTAAATCAAACTTCATGAATCCCTGCGATCAAGAACGAAACCATCTTCCTCCATGTTTCCTCCTCCTCTGCAGAAAACGCTCGCTGTCTGCAGCATCTCTGTCGGCTGCAGGTTCGTCGTTGTCTCGGTCGCCTTCGGCTCAGATCGCCGGTGTTCATGAGCTTCGTGCCGTTACCGGAGCGCCTGAAGGACTACATCCTGTACCGGGAGCACGAGCTGTACGTCATGCAGAGAGGCACGGCGGGGTGACGAGAGGACCAAAAGTATTTAACTCGTGTGCATCCATTTAAACTATATCCGCATTAAATTAAATTAAATTAAATATATATATAGTTACATTTTCTAACTAACTTTTTAAATGTTAACCTTTTATATTCCAGTTTGTTCACATAATGCCACCATTGTTTTTGTTTTTTTAAACACAAAAATGTATTTATTTGCTGTTTGCTGGTTGTTAATATATGTAAATTATTAGCAACATTGATTGTGATTGATGCCCCGAGTGGAAACCAGGAAAGTTAGCAGGTATTTGCTATAAAAAGAAACTCACACCTTTTCCAAAACGTATGTCACGTGCACGAACACATCCGAAAATTAAAAAAGTCCCTATTGAGACACAAGGATTAAACATGCATAAATAAATGTTTTGTATTTTTCTATTAAAACGTATTAATTTCCTGAAAGACAGGGTTTACTGTTTGTTATGGTCTATATTTATCACAGATCAGGAGGATCATTTCACAACACAACTGTGCATTAGAGTTCTTACTTCATCACAATGTGATGCTGCTGAAATGAATAAAGGATTATTTATTACCCTGCTTGTTGTCTTTTAATAATGGTGACACAGATATCAAAGTGTAAAGAAAATAAAGGGCGTAAGATTAAAGTATAAAGTATTTAAACTGCAGGTGGTGATTTCAACCCAGAGAAAATACATTGAACATTTGTCTCATCCGACACGGAGACTTCTGCAGCAGGTTCACGTGATGCGTCTGGACAGTAAATTACAACACGAGCCCAAAAGCTTCTGGAAAGATTTAATCTCACTTTACTTCCACTGTTCTAACAAACAGTCAGGATGATGTCAGATGCAGAAAATGCTGCTAAATAACTCTGATCAATCATTGAGGCTAATATCCATGATGAGACATCATGATGATCTGAGAGGACACGAGGACCATCGCTGCTTTAGACTCAAACATGTTTGACGTGGTGGAGAACTGACCCAAACAGGAGGACGTTAATGTGCATGCAGCTCCTTAAAATGTGAAGTGAAACAAACCAAAGACTAAAGATTGCGTCCAAACACACACACACACACGCTCACACACACACACACACACACACACAAAGAAGTGTTGGGCTCACTCTGGTTTTTGTCTGAAGCTGAGTCAGCAGCGGCAAATAATACTGCGTAATTCTGACATTTCACACACTGTGTCTCTGAATTTCTTTACATTTTATACATTTGTGGGGTGGTAGGGGGGGATACATGTAAAAGACAAAACATTTACCCACACACATGGGTAAAAGGTACAATAAAAAAATAAATTATCACCTCCATAAACCAAAAATAAAATATTCATATTTGCTCTGTCTTATTCCAGCTCCTGGGGTTGAGTTGCTGTCCAGCAGGGGGCGGTGCTGCGTCACAGCCGGCCTCTGGAGCTTGATGAAGGAAGCATAAATGGACAAATGTGATTGGCTAACACATCTCATCAGGACCAATCGGATGAGATAAGTGGTGATATCTTTAAATGAACTGTGCCCAATTTGGTTGACAACCACAGGATGATGAACTGTCATTTAGTTTGTCATTTACGGAGCTCTGCGAGGCTTTCTGGTGATTTTCATGTTAAATAGTTTTCTCTCGTGTGTTTAAGACGTAAGAACATCTTAAGTTTTAAGTCCCCCCCCGAAAAAAGATGCTGTGAAACAGGTGGGAAAATAAAGTTTTGGAAAGTGAATGTGTTTATTTTGTACGTTATCTTTTTATTTAATAAAAGCAGGTGTCATAAGAATGTGTTGTAATACTTATTTCGGCCACAAGAGGCGCCACTATCCCTTGTTCTATATAGAAATAAAAACATTCATGTTTTCTTCCAGGTGAGGTGATTTAGCGCCAATTAAAATAAATTTCTAGCCAAAAGAAAGGCAGTAAAGTTACACAACATGCTAACACACAATATAATGGACATCGTGTTTGGAGAGCATAAAGAAAATAAAACTCCCCAGGAAGAAAACATGAATGCTTTTAGTCTTTTCTTTTCACAGACGGAAGAAATATATAGGAAACTTAAAATATTATCTTTTTCCCCACCTGTTATTAAGTCATAAACACAGGAGAGAAATCTATTTTGATCAGACTTCTTTTCTCACTTGTCCTCTCTGGGCTTCCGTACAACCGGGCAACATTATCATTAAAAACCTTGAATTGATCACGATGATTTAAACATCATGTTTCAGAAGAATTATGTTTTTCAAATAAACGATTCCAATCAAATTATAATGAAAAGAATCTGGAGCGAAAGGAGTTGAAGTGGAGTATTTCTCTGGAACACAGTTCCTTGCAATGAACATGGATTTAAATATTTTGTATGGTTTTGCGCAGATTTGCCATATTGTGATTTTATCTCACACACACACACACACACACACATATATACATATATATATATATATATATATGTATATAATATATGTAAGAAAAATATTCTTTTTATTAAATATTCTTGTTATTCAACCATATCACAGAGCCCTAACTTAAGGAATAAGGCTGGTATTATTCTATATGTTTCTTATCGTCAACAGATCGCATTAAAAAGACCCAAACCAACAATGTGTGTTTATCTTTCAACACTTCCTGTCTGTGGCTCTCGGCATCAAACCCATTTGTTCCTCCTGAAGATACAAATGAAAAGATTAAAAATGGCTCACAGATACAAAGCTGACAACACAATCCCACCACAAGGTCCATTAAATCGCTGCTTCTGGAGCTTTTGATCAAAGCACACCAGACATTTCTATTTTTCTGAGCACGTTAAGGACTTTATCTTAAAAGTAGAAATTTAAATTCACTCTTGACTTTGGAAAAACAGCAACAGGAAGCAGAAATAAGTAGCCGCTCTGAAGCTTTCTATCTTTAAAAGCCAACATGGACTGAAAGCTCCAGAAAAGCTGCTAAAAGGAAGTTGTGGGACGATTGTTTTCAACTTGTTTCCAAAGTCAAGAATAAAGAAACTTTTAGGGACGCTGGCGGCCGAGGGGGTCTTAAGACGGCGACCATGAACCCCAACATCCCCAGATGGTCTCTCTACATTTGGTTAAAAATAATCTCATACATAAAAAAATAACTTTAAACATTTAAAAGGATCAGTTTTCATCGGTGTAGTTTATAGCAACGTTTTCTCAAACGGGAGGAAATAGTGCATTTGTTGGGGACTATTTTCTGCGGCGGATTAATCCACATTTGGTGCTCTAGTGAGTATTTGGGGCAGCAGGTGTGTGTGTGTGTGTGTGTGTGTGTGTGTGTGTGTTCATAGTAATGAAGGAACATGTCAGTGCAACATTGTTGCTCATTGATGTGTTTTTAATAGTTTTTGGACAACAATGGCGCTCTATGGCACAGACGATATATCAGGCTTTATACACACAATACTCGTTAGTAAGTATTAATTGTTGGTTTGAGTCTTTTTTTTTCTTCTTTAAATGGGATTTGTTGACAATAAGAAAAATATCAGCAAACCAGATTTGGGAAAGTGACACTTATGCGTTCAATATTACACAATAAACCCAGAGGATGATTTTACAGGACACCGACTACTAACGTTTTTGAATTAAGCCCCAAAAACGGACACACAGCGGTTTTTTTTTTTTTTAGAAATGATCTATACTCTTTCCTTAAAGCCTACTTCTATGTTTATACTTCATCGCCGTTCTCCCCCCGGGGGCGATGCTGCCCTCTGCACTGCTGAAGAAAAAGAAAAAGTTGCCGTCTATCATCGCCATCTATTGCTTTAACAGATGCTTGGATGGGTTTCTGAGTGCGTTTTCGAGGTAACGCTGAAAGAGTCTGTTCACCTGTCCAGGTTCGGTTTTTGTAGAGAAAGAGGAGTGAAGAGAAGTGGAGACGGGGGAGACGGGGGAGTGAGGAGGAGAGAGGGGGTGTAAAGTGAGTGTTGACTTCAGTGGGCGGCCCCTGGGAGTCAGCTGATTGGTCGTTCAGAGAGGACGCTCGGCCCGCTGTGCTGTCAAACAGCTCCACAGACAACTGTTCCCAGGATGTGTGTGTGTGTGTGTGTGTGTGTGTGCGTGCAGTTGTTTGTCTATCTTAGTGAGGACCAATTTGAGTTTTGAAGGACACTCTTGCTTGTCCTCTCATCCTTCAAAAGTCTGACTTGGTGTTTTGATTATGAAGACCCACTCGACTCGTACGTGTGTTTTTCTTGTTACGTCACTTGGATGTTTGAGCCTCACGGTGCAGAATCACGTACGTGAGTTTGACACCAGAAGGACGATTTTCACATTCATCTGCTTTGTTCTTTCTGTGCTGACTTTGAATCGGAGTTTAAAGCTCCGCTCCAGACAAGCTTTGAATGTCTTAGTCTGTTTTTTCTACCAAATAAAAGAACTCATTAAAATTCTTTCAATTACTACTTGTCCTTATATATATTTTTATTGGACTGGCTTCTGATCCAGTTGAGATGCTCACATGTTCACGTCTAAAACTCTGATTCAAGGAAAGTACAGAGAAACTTTCCTCCTTCGGCAGACGAATCCTTCTAGTGTCGAACTCTCACACATGATCGTGCACAGTGAAGCTCCAGATGAAGTGTAGGAGAACTTCTTTCTCTTGCCTGTAGTGCTATTTACCAATCTAATCTTGTGAATTACCAAGTGTTGGAGATATTGTCTCCAATATAATGGAACTAGACGGCACTCTGCTTGTGGAACTCAACAGCAACGTCTCTTTCCATAAATCATGACCTGGTAACTCGAGATAATTCACCTAGACGCACCAAATGTATCACCGCGCAGAAGGAAGCGTGCATGGATTACATACTTGTTGGCGGAAAGAGATGTTGCTGTTGAGTTTTTGAAATATTCCATTATATTAGTGAGAAGGCAGACATCTCTACGGCCGATACCAACACTCGGCAACTCACACCAAAGCAATCTAGAGAGATGAAGAGCTCCACAGGTTTGAGGAATAATATGAATCTTTCTTGGTTTTGTGGTGTACTGTCCCTTTAAGGTTAGGGGCTGGGGAATGCATGATGCCAATGCAGGTCCTCACAAGTATAGAAGAACAAGTCTGTGTGTGTGTGTGTGTGTGTGTGTGTGTGTGTGTGTGTGTGTGTGTGTGTGTTTTGCAGAGCCATTTCAGCTCCACTGTCCCACCGTATGGCCGTTGCTATAGTAACTACTCGACTGTAGAATGCCCACGTTGCCATAGTGACGTCCTGAAGAACCGTGTTCCATATTCACAACGAAACCGTCTGTTTCTAGAAAAACACCGCGGCACGACCTGCACTGACTTTACGACCTGTACTGACTCACAACAAGCTGTGTGTGTGTGTGTGTGTGTGTGTGTGTGTGTGTGTGTGTGTGTGTGTGTGTGTGTGTGTGTGTGTGTGTGTGTGTGTGTGTGTGTGTGTGTGCCCGGAGCTACGGCAGGTTGTCATCCCGCAGGCTCTCCAGGATCTTGACCAGGCTCTCCAGTCCGAACACGTAGCCCCGGTCCGGCCCGTCGTGCACCGCCGTGTCGCCGCGGAAACCCTTGAAGGTGGAGTGGGCGAAGTCGATCATACGCACGTCCACCATGGGGGGCTGCCGGGGGGCGGGAGGAGGGGGGCAGGGACTTAACTTGGGAGCAGGGGAGAAGGAGTCTGGATGAGGCTGAGGCGAGGGGAGAGGGGGGAGGAAGGAGTGGCAGTCTGACTTGGAGGGCGGGGCCTGTGGGGGAGGACGAGGGGAGGACGAGGGCGTAGCCATCAGTCCAGGTCCCTGAGAGGACAGGGACCCCGGGTCTGGGTTCTGACTAATGCCCTTTTCACAGGGAGCGTCTGGGGCCAGAGGTGCGTGGGGGCCGGGGCCACAGTGGGGCTCTGCGGGGGCCGCGGGAGTCTTCTGGTGCAACGTTGCATGTTCAGGCTCCTGCAGACAGAAGCCGGGGGATCAGTATCATTCATAACGTTGACATTCAAATTATAAATCAACATTCGAATGCGGTATGTTATTAGTTTTACACTATTTGTAGAGTTAGATTCCAGCGGTGGGGGGGGGGGCATCGCTTCTGACTCGTGTGATCCAAACATTTCCACAAGTCAAAATGTATCGAACAAAGATGGACGTCATCATTTAAAAGATTCACAACATGTAACAGAATATTCTGCCTTCATCCATATTTGTGTGTGTGTGTGTGTGTGTGTGGGGGGGGGGGGTCTCTTCTGTAGCGTGAACGTTGGGTCAGAGCTGGTTTTGTTTGCTCTGACCTCCCCACAGAAGGAGATGTATGGAACATCATCACAGAGCAGATTTACTTCGACACCAAAACACACACTTTACACCTTCAGCTCACCTTTCCCTCATAGATGATGAGCAGTGAAGACGAGTAGAAGCGATAGGACGCCTGCTTCTCCAGCACCGCCTTCAGGCTGCGAAGCTTATTCAGGACTGGCTCAAAGAGGTCCTGCCTCAGACCCTTCCCGTTGTGCATGTACTGGTAGAGGGCCTGGCGGAAGCCATCGATCGACAGGCCGCGGCCGTAGTACTTGTTCCTGCAGAGGTAGTGACCGGTGTTCAGCTGGTACACCTGCAGAGACAGAGACACCTTCTTTTCAAGGACTTTCCAGGCCCAATTCTCTTTAAATTCAAGGACCCAACACGGCATAGATTGAAGATCAAGGTGATGTTACAACACTGACAGTTGTATAATGAGAACTAGCCTTCGCGGTTGTCGTACCTGCATGCCACACACTCTGACTCCCAGCGTCGCTGAAGTGCTCTGTTCACATTTCTTCATCTGCCTGGCCGCCTTCTCCTCGGAGGCGTCGTCTCCGTGCTGCCTGGTGCCCATCTTCAGGTCCAGGATGCAGGGGTAGGAGAAGTGGTGGACCACGTTCTCCAACAGCAGAAACTCTGGTTCAAACGATGCGGTTAAGGAGCAAATCTCGGTTTGTCAAGCGAAGCGTTCCTGATCTCGGGGTGGAGAAACACACACAGCAGCTTCTAACGTTCTGCTCTCCACATTTAAATACTTATTTAGCTTTTTGGTATTTGACCTTTGACCTTTGATCAAAGAAGACTAAGATAAGACAATGCCCAGAACTTTAGTGAACTAACGTGTGAGGTTGACTCGACGTGAGAAAACGAACGAGGACACGTGACACGAAGCTGCTCTGCCTGCACACAGATGGACCTTGTTGAGGACGGAGTGTGTGTGTGTGTGTGTGTGTGTGTGTGTTGTTGTGTTTTCCAGGCAGCTGCTGTCTTTGAAGCTGAAGATCAAAACATGACCTTTGACCTGACACCTCCCATCCTCACATTTACACTCAGTGCCTCTTATCGCACCGTTACACAACACTAGTAGAGCAAGTAACGATGAATCATCGATTATCGGATCTGTTGTATCGTCTATCGTTTTGTCCACGACTAAAAGATCGTTTACTGTCAGAGAGAACCAACAAATGTAAGAATTCTGACTTTTTAACAATAAGAAATGACTCAAACTGAATTAAAATAGTCGATTTCTCTTTGCAGCTCTAAACTTCACTGCTCGATGGTCGCATAGTCGACTACTAAAACCACGAATCAGAGTTGTGACCAGCAGATGATTCTCCTGGATGATAATATTTAGCCATTGTTTTGTCAAATGAAGAAACAGTGAGTGGATTTGATTGGTGGACGAAGGATACTGAAGAGTTTGCGGTCCTTGGATTCGGACCTCATGCGGCTGAGCTGCTGTTTGTGGCAGCGGAGGCTCCAGGGGTTGTGGCTGATCTTCTCTGAACTCAAACCGCTGTTCCAGTCCAACATCTGGAAGGGAACGTCCGAGTGGATCTTCGGGTCGAGCCTGGGACTCTTCAGCTCTGCAAGGCTGCAGGGAGGAGGAGGAGGAGGAGGAGAGAGGGTTATTAATATTGCAAACATTGCTGATGGTGACCCTCAGCTACTGGCAGACAACCACAACCCGAGCGTATGTGCAGAGTGGAGACGTCGCCATCACAGGCGAACAAATGAAACACACCCCTTGATTGTTGGAAGCATTTAGAATAATGTAAGTACACAGATGAAGAGCATGTGTAACATAGGTCTAATGTGGGAATGTAACACACACAGCCGTGTTTGTTCGCCCCAAACAGAAGCTGAATGTTTGGGTTGTGGATGTTTTTTGTCGACCAACTAATAAATGAAACCATTAAAACCTTTAGTAACGGACGACCTGGAGTATTGAAATACTCTTCCTGCTGTATGATCTTACTTATCAGAAGTTTCGGTGTCGTGGGACTCCCTCCTGTCGGGCCGCTCCTCTTTGTGTTCGGAGGAGGACGAGGAGCGATGGAGGCTGCGCCGGGAGTGTTTCCTCCGCGGCTGCTCCCTCTCTGGGGGGTCGCGCTCCTCGTGCTCCGCCGTCCCTCCCTCCATGTTGCTCTCCACGTACGGGTAAGCCACCAGGTTGATGTAGCCGTCAGAGTCGCCCTCGAAACAAACCATCACCACACCTGACGGAGCAAAACAGACGTTTAGAACTTTACAGCAAAGGAGGAAGTTACAAACTGCATCTTTAAAGTCTTCCTGGGTCAGATCTTAATCTACATGAGCATGATGATGTGGAGTCACAGTACGTGTACTTTATATCTCCATATCTACATATACAGATGAATTAAAAGCTCTGAAGCCTCCTTCCACGGGGTTGATGAGCGTGGAAATGATGTTGATCCCATGCCGCAGCACCGAACACTAACGGGAGATTATCTAAAGAGCAGCGAGGCTCATGTTGGAACACCTACCCTCCCTGTCATTCGTCCTCCGTCTGTGTATCAAGATTTAGTAAATGTTCTGTAAGTTCAATTGAGAAACAGTTTACAGATTAAATACCCAGATAGATGTCTGACGATGTTTTATTTAAACGTTAGGCTGTTATTTTTAGCTTTACAAGCGGAGTGCAGCATCTCATCCTCGCTAAGTGAGGAACCGAACATCCTCCCGGTTTGTCCAAGTTCAATTTTACAGCAAGTTTGCTCCGTAGATGGAAATCATTTCCAAACATCACGTCCAAACTGAAGCGTGCGCTCTGACGACAGGAAACAGGACTTCACCTTCACCTCCACGTCCGACAACACAAGAAGAAACCTGATCTGATAATGTCACAACACTTCTGGATGAAAACAACCTTGACAGATTCAGAAAGTCGTTCCCTGGCAGCTGTCTGTCTGTCTGTCTGTCTCTCGCTCTGTCTCTCGCTCTGTCTGTCTGTCTCGCTCTGTCTGTCTGTCTCTCGCTCTGTCTGTCTCTCTGTCGCTCTGTCTGTCTGTCTCTCGCTCTGTCTGTCTCTCGCTCTGTCTGTCTCTCTGTCGCTCTGTCTGTCTGTCTGTCTCTCTCGCTCTGTCTGTCTGTCTGTCTCTCTCGCTCTGTCTGTCTGTCTGTCTCTCTCGCTCTGTCTGTCTGTTATTAAATGGTCATTTCCAAGAGTCCAAAACAATAAGTCTAAATTACAGTCTACATATATAAAAAAATATAAATATATATATATAAATATATATATATATATATATATATATATATATATAAATAAATAAATAAATATATATATATATATAAAAATAAATAAATAAATATATAAATATATATATATATAAAATAAATATATATATATATATATATAATGTACTGTAGAAAACATATTCAAATATTGTTAGTATGCGATTACTTGAGTGTATGTACACACAGTCCTTCTCAAGAGGTCTTATCAAGCACAGTAAAATAAAACACCTGTGTTGGCGTACTGTGACCGTGCGGGGGATTTAATACTTCCAAGAGCTTTGTAAACACGCTTTGCACTTTTTTTGACCTTGACAGTATTGTCAATCTACAGCCCACTCATAAAGTTGCCCCCCATATATTCTTTTAATTTCCTACACTTTATGTTTTCATCACCGTGTTCGATTGGTCCAGCATCTGCCTTCAACGGTTTTTGGATGTGCGCAACCACTATGTGTTGTTTTCCTGTGGGACCCCACTTCGTACTCAAAGCCCGCTCACGATGTTGAACACACAGCTTGTGTCTTGTAGCGTCTTCCTGACAAACCCTCCTCGTGGCAGACATTTATACATCAGACAGACATGAAACTAACGCATCATAATAATGACGCCGTTCAATTTCTGTGTTTCAGTGTTTTTGTTTGTTGGCACTTTGTCGTGACCCAACAAAATTAAATTTACATAGTTTGCTAAAATGACAAATAGGTCACATGTTGAAGGAGAGGGTGACGGGTGTGTGTGTGTGTGTGTGTGTGTGTCCTGGCTGTCAGAGTCTGTTTGGTTCTGTTACTACAGCAAAGGCGAGTGGAAACAGCCACATTATGTGTCCAGTGATGAAGAGCAGAGCAGCGAAAGCACTTCAGTGCCAGTAAACATCCGTACTTCTGTCTTCCTCTTCTGTTCGTCCATACCCAGAGCAGGAAAGACAATTTAAAGCAGTGTTTGGATTACGGGGGAGCCGGAGGAATAGCCCTGGTAGCTCATCTGGTGCAGCGACCCGGGTTCAAATCTGACCCGCGGCTCTTTGCTGCATGTTATCCTCCATCTCTCCCCATCCAGCTGTACCGTCATTAAAAGGCAACAAAGCCCCATAAATTATCCTTAGAATGAAAATGAAAAAGAAAAAGAAAAAGAGACCCGGTCTCCTCTCAAAGCAACAGACAGACTAACAACCCTCCTACATTATACATCTAATCTTATTAAAAGATATCTGCACACTTTGTAGGGCAGTAAAAGTGATTGTGGGACATTTCAGTCAAAACAATTCACTTCACTTCCATTCTAAGGATTTCTAATCATACATGTAACCCATTAAACAGGTCATTATCTGTGATTTTATGTATTATGATGTGTGCCAATCTTTGCGTGTAAATCTTCAGTGTGTGGATCTGCTGCTGGATTAGATGGATTTATCTAAATTAAACTCTTCTGTAATCTTGTGTTGAGGCTGCGGTGAACTGGCCACAACAAGTTGACACTGAAGAATCTGAGGCTGAGAATATGACAAGTTTAGGCTTCTTACATTAATAGACATAAAAACAACAAACCAGTTCCCCACCAACCCGAGACAGTCGTCACCTTTATAACACGTGTTGAGAGAGACGTCTAGCTTTTGCCACTGACTGTTAAAAGTGTGGACGCAAACTTGACCAAACACACTGGAAGAAGAAGAAGAAGAAGAAGAAGCTTTAACAGCATCAACTTGTCTCGTATGGAGTCACATGTGCAACGCAGTCACTGCTTTCTCTGCAGGGAAATACTGTGGAACAAATCCAAGAAGAAGTCTGAGGACGAGGGTATTCTCTGGAGTGCGTTTGTACTGTATATGGAGTCCACAAACAAATCCAGCGTGCATGCCGCAGTCAAACGGAACATCAGTGAGCGGTGACTGACCTTTATACTCCGGAGTGAACTCCTTCATATCTGGAGGCAGAGACTCGTAGAAGCGCTGCTCTCTGCTGATCAGAGGCTTACACACCGTGTGATCATCATACCGCATCATACTGGTGTGACCCCCCACCTGCACACACACACACACACACACACACACACACACACACACACACACACACACACACACACACACACACACACACACACACACACACACACACACACACACACACACACACACACACAGGTAAGAGAATAACCTACTGAAACACTAACATCATTATAATAATAATCTCACCAACATTATTTTTAAACATGTCATGACTACCCTACCTGGTGTACGAAGGGCTCCAGTGGGACGCCTCCTGCCCGTGGTCGAAGAGCGGCCCCTCCCCCCTGCGCCGCCCCCTGTAACTTGTTCTCCATGTTGTTGGTGTGAGGGAGGCACATGGCTCCTGGCGGACGCACCGCGCCTCCTCCTGCCGAGGAGAGAAGGATTTAAGACTAATGTTCACAGTGAAACCTCTCGACTGTCAGAAACTGCTCGTCAGATGGTCCAATAGCTTTGGAAACCCCCCCCCCCCCGCCCGCACTTTTGGTTTCAACACGTCGTTCGAATAACCCGGCCCTGAGATGCGAAGAAGTTTTGCTCAGGCAGCAGCTCTCGGGGCGGCCGGGTATCATGCAGATCGTGAATCACTCTTTGGGATTAGGGCTGCAACTAATTACTTTCATTATCAGTTAATCTGCATTTTATTATCTCATCATTTGTGTATGAAATGTCAGAAAATCCCAGTTTCTCAAAGACCAAGGGGGTGTCTTTAAATGTCTTGTTTTGTCGGCCCACAACCTAAAAGATATTCATTTTAATATCATATAAAACAGAGAAAAGCATACTATTTATTGCATTATTATTTGGGACAGTTGATCAATCAATCAAAACCAAAATGGTACTTTTTTCTTTAAGAAATATGAACAGTGGTCTCTAAACATAAGCAGCTGCACAGACTTAAAGTGGCAGTATATTATATACACACTTATTATTTAAATCAGGAGGAATAACATTTAAAGCCTTTTGGTGATCAAATCCAGTAAAGTCTTTGACGCTGAGCATTTATTTGAGTTATTATAAAGAAATGTTTCAATGAAGACCAGCAGGTGTTCTTCAAACACACAAAATCAGAACGCTGCTGTGTTTCACCCGACGGAGACACACGGAGACATTAAAGGTACTTTTCAGACAGAAAGTTGTTTCAGCTGCATTTGGAGTCCCTGTTGTGTATTTTGATCGGCCGGGAGAAACACTATTGTGTGCTCTCACATTGTGGGAGATGTTTCTGTGCTACACATTATAAAAGCCTTCAGGGCAAATGTGTAGTTTTAGGCTTTACAAATTAAATTGACTTGAAGAGTTTTGAATGTGGGCACAATAATAACGGATGTGGTTATTGAATTACTTATGTTTTTATTGTCCTATAAAATTGAGTTTATCTTCTTTTTTTAAATGATCACTCAAAGGAAATGATGTAAAACAAACTATTGTTTTGCTTGAACAAAAGAAAGAGGTTTTTGATTAATCAATAATTTTCTACTTTGGTCCAGACAAAGGAAACTACGGATGTTAACACATCCTCCATGTCCTCCGAGTGACCACCCACCCTGGTCCTGTCTTACCTTGGGCATGGGCTCTGGTGTGCAGTGACGGGGAGGGGGGGGCGCAGGGCACCACGGGCTGCTGGGAGCGCACGCCGGCCCCGGGGGGAGGCGGCGCCAGACCGAAAAACCACCTCGCAAGGCCTCCAATCAGAGTGCTCTAATCCACCGCCGGCAGCACGGCGACCCAATCAGGACAGTGGGTGGTGGGGCAGAACTGGGGGGGGGGGGGGCAGGAGAAGCAGAGCGTCAGGCAGGGTCCACACTTCCTGTAGCGAGAGGAAATAAAAACCATTTTGACTTCAATTATTCAATGTGTATTTAAAGCTGCGTTAATTGTGAATGTGCTGCAAAACCAAAACTGTGGGCTGAAAGAGGCTAAAGCTCTCGTGGAGCTGAGGCACGACAACTGTCTCCGGGTTTCTCACTTCCTTTCAAAAGTATTACGTTATTTCACGGTTATTCTTCTAAATAAAGAAAGAAATACGTTTTCCTGAACAGCTGTGACAACTGACAAAACACATTTTGGGTGAAAAACTCTCTGACATGATGTCACATTGTGTTACATTGTGTCCATTGTGTTACATTGTGTTACATTGTGTCCATTGTGTTACATTGTGTCCATTGTGTTACATTGTGTCCATTGTGTTACATTGTGTACATTGTGTCCATTGTGTTACATTGTGTTACATTGTGTCCATTGTGTTACATTGTGTCACATTGTGTCACATTGTGTCACATTGTGTCACATTGTGTCACATTGTGTCACATTGTGTTACATTGTGTCACATTGTGTCCATTGTGTCACATTGTGTCACATTGTGTTACATTGTGTTACATTGTGTCACATTGTGTTACATTGTGTCACATTGTGTCACATTGTGTCACATTGTGTCACATTGTGTCACATTGTGTCACATTGTGTTACATTGTGTTACATTGTGTCCATTGTGTCACATTGTGTTACATTGTGTCACATTGTGTCACATTGTGTCACATTGTGTCACATTGTGTCACATTGTGTCACATTGTGTCACATTGTGTCACATTGTGTTACATTGTGTCACATTGTGTCACATTGTGTCACATTGTGTTACATTGTGTCACATTGTGTCACATTGTGTCCTCCTTCAGTACAAAACAATCTCATTCACAACAGGTCTGTTCTCACAGAACCCACTTAGAAAAATAAAAACACACACACGCAGTTTTCTAGGCAAGTCGCCACAAACAGTTGACATCAAATGTTTCAGCACGTCAGATTCGACCAGACTGTAACACACGCACACACACACGCACACGCACGCACACACTTTTAATTTCCTGTAAGTCAACAGATGTCTCTCTGCAGATTATAAAACATTGTCAATATTCTAAGAGGATATTTTGTAATTTAGGATTTTCTCTCCCAACAATACAACGAGCAGCAGGATGAAATCAAAGTCCATCTGTTGCCGAGTAACATCTAAAATAAACACAATTATCAATTATTAGCATTAGAAACAATGGCACTGGAGACAATGTGAGTACAACACCGATTCATTTCCATTACGAGATCAAACATCTGAAGACACCACACTAATGTGATCCAGCTTGTTTTATAAAACCATGTGAATTCATTTCCGAAAGCATTTTTATTTGATGACCGCAAGAGACATTACATGATCCGGGTCAATGCTGCGCGTCCATTTTATAAATACATTTTGTATTATATTGCCGTCACGTGAAAGTAGCTTGAGAAGCATAGTTACAATATAAACGGGGGCGTTAAAGCCTTCGACAGTGTAATTACATTACATTACTTAGACCCCAAAACACTACAGTATACGGCCAACACCACGTTCCAGTTACTTTAGTGCAGTGGTTCCCAAACCTTCTGTGGCCAAGGCACACCTGTGTTCATATCCAGACACAACCCCCACCTGTGTTCATATCCAGACACAACCCCCTCTAACACATCGTGTCACTGTCATCACTCTGTGAACATCTAGTTCTCCTTCACACTAGCAGAGAGCCTTTGATGTGTCACACTCTAATGTTTCCCACCATGCACAAATGGCTAAAACGAGGTTCGCTTTGACAGATTTCTTCTTTTTTTTTTTTTAACTGATTGTTTTATTTATATTTAGGCCAAAGCATATACGATCTATTGTTTCTATATTGTGAAATAAGTGTGCAGTGTTTCCATGCGCTGCCTTGTGTATTGTTAAATGCAATAGGCCTAATTGTTTCAAAATCCCATGGCACACGGGGATTTGTCTCACGGCACACCGTTTGGGAACCACTGCTTTACTTTTGGTTCTGGATCTGTCTCTCCTGATTTGGTCCTCTTCTGCTCAGAGCCCTGAACTCAAACCCATCAAAACCCTTTAACTGGAACGCCGACTGTGAGCCACATGATATCAGCCAACATCAGAGTCGGCTGCAGCCAGGTTCAAACATCTTGTGCGAAACCTTCCCAGATAATAGGCGCTACGTAAATGTTATATCGGCGGATAAATGCCAATCATGTCCAGCTGTCACAAATGGGCGAAATGTTCAGGTGTCCACATACTTTTAGATATATCCTTCCTCCCCCCTGACTTTTCTCGAATCCCCCTCTAGCACCGCCTGTCTAATCCTCCAATCCCATCATGCACCTCAAAACTGCCCCAATATGACTCATCCTCGCCTGCATGAAGACATGAGAAGAAAGGAGGAGGAGGAAATAAGGGAACAAAGAGGAAGAAAATGATTGGAGGGCTATTTAATAACGTCACAGCCTGCACATGTATATGTGTGTGTGTGTGTGTGTGTGTGTGTGTGTATATATATGTGTGTGTGTGTGTGTGTGTGTGTGTGTGTGTGTGTGTGTGTGTGTGTTTCTGAAGGCATCATCTGGTCAGTGTCAAGGCTGCAGCGAGGCACGACGCTCGCTGATCATATCACGATGTGGGCTGACACAAAACACAGCTTCCATACGCAACAGTTCAGACACGCCGAGACATTTTTCAAATACAAATAACTTTTCTGTCTTACTCAAAACAGCAACATCTTTAATATCCGTTTAATACAACATTTAAAGTTATTGACAGGCCTTTATTTTCAATTCCGCTCAGAAACAGTCAAAACATATCGCGTGTGCTCACTGGTGGTAACCACAGGTGTGTTTTAATAAAACAGTTTCCAGAAATATTGGAAATGCAGAGTTTCCCCAAGAAATCCGTTATCAAGACGACTCGACTGTGTTCAACTGGTGATTATCAAACTAACTTCAGGTCGTTTGATCTGCACTGCAGCATTTGTCTGGACATTTCCGAGTGCGACTGATGAGAATGTCTCACAACTTGTAAAAAGGTTAGATTTTTTCCTGCGACTCAGACGTTGCTCTGATTCAACTACCAAGCAGCGAACACACGATGTCATTGATCAATCAACAGATCCGCATCTCATTTAGTCATCAATGTTCTCACTACATGACCTTTAAATAATCTCCTCATTCATTAAATATGTGGCCATTGCCTGTTTTTCCCTAATGGTTAAGCCTGATATTATATTTCTCCTAGCATTATCAGAAGCGCAGTTTATTTCAGGCAATTAATCGATTGAATTTTTTTTATCTGCAAGTATAATGATGATCAGTTCGTCTGTTTAGCAGAAATGACAAACATTTGGGTTGAATTGAGTCTAAATTTCACTGCGGTGTAAATGTGTGACGTAAAATGAGAGGTAAAATAATACTGAAGGCTATAATATCTACAATCCAAGGGGACGAATCGCCCCACAAAGACAAAAACAAGACTTTGTTTTTAACCATCATGATAAAAATGTTTTCCATAAACAAGTCAGCGTTCACAACCAGCTACAAGTGTTTAGCAACTGCACCTGCGAACCACTGCGTTTAAATCACTGAGGTTAGTGACTGAAAACCTCAAACCACCAACATGTCATCAAGGTACTAAATTACTTTAACTGCACTGAACCCACATCACAGGCAGCGATCACTGCTCGCAGCGCGGCGCACGCATTAAGCCACGATGGAAAGTCAACATCTAACTTTCTGATCTCAAGTCTACTCTCACACACACACACACACACACACACACACACACACACACACACACACACACACACACACACACACACACACACACACACACACACACACACACACACACTTTCCCATGAGCAATGAAATCTAAAGTTAGCAGTAAACAGTAAACATCAGGTCACATCTGTTCTGCTTTCTGGGATCAGTGAAATCAACCCGATGATCCATGACGTCTAACATTTCACTGCACTCAACAACATGCACACAAAAAACGTCTATCCGACACTTAGCACACCCACAGTTTAATTATTAATTCATACAATGTTGACTGGTTGATTGCTATACTCCTTATAGTTTGAGTCTACACACGAGTATAAAACACGAGCTCATCGTTATTGTTTAATAACGCAGTCCGACAGCAGGAGAGTCTGCAGTCATTGAATCAAGACTATAGAAATGAGAAGAAACAAATGTAATATATTCAGAAATGATATTGAGGAAGCATGAGGACTCTTCAGCAGTTTTGTAAATGTAGATACTGAAGTCTGCCGTTACACATCAGTATGTCCTACATCACTACCCGGCTACATAACGATTGTTGCCGTCACTGCATCGGTTTATGTTTTCTGTTCTGCTTTAAACACAATGTTTGTTTTTTTATTTAAAGACACCAAACCTCAAATATTAAGCTCCAGTGATATTGTAATGCTGGAAAGCATTAAAAAAACCCATTAGATCACAATCTGAACTTCTGTTACAGACACATTAACCAACATTTGGACAGTAATCAGCTGCACGGCTGTCGGGATGGAGATGTTCTCGTGTTTTGGTCCAAAGTAAAATATCTCAACAACTATTGGATGGATTTCTATGAACCTTTGGTGGCTGGCTGTGAGCTTACGAAGCGCTTGATTTGATATGCAGCAGAGTTACTACTCGAGGAGCAACTATTCTAAATGTCAATATGGAAGTCGATCATGTTCCTTTGGTTGTGGGAAGTCAAAATCGTGATTGCAATTAAAATGAGATTAGTTGTGCAGCTCTACCGGAGGATCCCGGACGTTTCCTTTACAGCCACGAGGAGGTTTGATGTTTTTAAACTCAATATCTCAAAACCTTTTGGATGGTTTGGCGTGAACGTTTGGTGCAGACATTCACGTCTCCCTGAGGATGACTTGCAACATTTCATCTAGCATCATCATTCCCATCAGCCTCAGCTGTATGTTGTGTTTAGCACCAACTACAAATCACTGTTAGCATTATGAACATAACATTATGCCGATGTTAGCATTTAGCTCAAAGCACCGCTGTGCCCGAGTGCAGCCTCACAGAGCCGCGAGCAGCGCTGGGATCAAAAGGTATCTGGTCACACAGAGGTAGGTATCGGGGTATTATGTGAACAGCTGGTGTTTGGTAACGTCTCTGCACGGTGGTCTTGTCTCCGTTAGTGGGTCTATATGTGTCTCCTGTGAATTCCTGGCACACAGACAACAGGTGTGTGATTCCAGCAGGCAGCGTCCTGCATGCAGTGTGATGCAGAGGGCTGGGAATAGGCTGCTGGAGGGCAAAGTCAAGGACGACTCGCCTCCCCTGCTGTCTCCTCAACACACCATCCTCCTCCTGTTTCCATTATCCCTCTGCCCAAATCCCCTCACCTCCCACTCTGTCTTTGTATCTCCTTCGATCTAATTATTATTTATATACTGTTATGTTTGTTAGTGATAAAATTCAAAACTGAGCTCTCCTAGTTTTGCTTTAATTTTGCGCTTGCCTCTTCTTTCAGTTTGCATTCATCACAATACCTTATTGTCTCGTTGAAATTAATGTTGTGACACAAAAAGGCAATTTCATATTTCTTCCGGTAAAAAAAAATATGCTTTGCTAGTGGATTCTTTCATCGACCAGTGAGTCGGTGAGTCAAAAAGAAAAGTTAATTTTGGACCCTGTAAGTGTGTGTGTGTGTGTGTGCGTGCGTGTGTGTGTCTCTCTTTTTCTTATGTCAATAACACACAAAATAAAACACACGCAGGTTGTTTTGGAGCCGATGCGTCATAGCTGTGGGCTGCTTTTATATTCCGTCGTTTTGTGCAAAATGTTAAATGATTGTGTAAATAACGTGCAGTTCACGTGCAGTTCACGTGTAGTTCACGTGCAGTTCACGTGTAGTTCACGTGTATTTAACGTTGGATAGATCAGTAGAACAGAGATGTCCGGCTCACTCTCCCCCTCTGCTGCTGTGAGCACAACTTGCCAGATGACTTTTACTTTAGAAATAGTTTGAGCTCCACGACTTCCCTCGCATCAAAGCTAAGTATGTTGTCCCCACAAACAGACAGACGAACGTCCCCGTCTCTAATCGTCCCACTGTGTTCTGCCAGGTGTGGTGAATAACCTGAGCAGCCAGCCAATCACATTAGAGGATCCGAGTGAGCGTATCTTACATCATCAGCCATCACTGGGACAAAGCTGCGGGCTCACTTCGGCTCTACGACAGACACTGATTAAGATGCTATTTCTGACTGACGGACCGCGTGTGTGTGTGTGTGTGTGTGTGTGTGCACGTGTGTGTGTGTGAAGGATCCTCCTGTCCTTCAGTAAGTCAGAGATAGAGCCAATTAAGGACTTCCGGAAATAAGTAGAAGAGTAGAAATGCGTAGTTTGGCAGTGAGTTGCATTGGTGTTGAATTTCAAGGGTTAATAAGGACGTGCAGCACATTTATCAGGAGACGTTGTCAGAAGTTTAAAGGAAAGGTACGTCACGATTAGTCAGACACCAGCAAACTAAGTACATAGCAGAGAAGCTTTGTTCTTCATACACCGGATGTGTCTTAACCAGCCGTGCATTAGCATCCCATGCTGTGTCTTAGTAAACACCTGCAACAATCAGAAAGATGTGAAGTCACAAACCTGTGGTGTTGAGGATGCTTATGAAACATTGACGGAATAAATCTTTCAGATAATAATGACACCCTAATAATACAGTTCTTTAAGAAGTTATCCTAAGTGAGTCCTGAAGTGGACACTTCTTTAGAAACCCATTATTATGTAAAACCTTCATTTAAAATGCTTCATGATGTCCAGATCAGGTTGCTCAGAGTTTCAGCTGCACAAATAACTTTCCATGTTCAAACTCTAATCATCACTTGCATGCTGGTCCATTAAAATATGCACAAATAGGGTCCGATGCCCAACTCCAGCTTTAATCAGCTGGATATTTATGTGTTCTTAGTCTCATTTGTACTTCTTATATTATCAGCGTTTAGCTTTGAGTATTATTCCTGCAGCCACAATGAACTACTATAGCAGCGAGTATTCCTGACCGTTGTAACTCTATTTGTGTCTCTATTACACAATGAGGATGGTGGGGGGAGAGCTGCAGGTGTTGTTGCAGGTGTTGCTGCAGGTGCTTGCTGCAGTTTGAATAAACATCCAACAGAATCAAAGTGAGGAATTTGACTTTAAGAGAGCGTTGGTGACGAACATCAGGGGAACAAACAGGAGACTGAACTGTAGTGAGAGAAAAACACATACTTAAGACATCTCTGGTTTGAGTCCAACTGATGTTTGTCAAATGTTATCCTACTAAACTCTTCCCCTCAGGTAAAAACTAAACCCCAAAAAGAAATCTTTAAAAAACCTGTCTGCAGGGATAAAAAGGACAAATAACTAAAAAACAGAAATAAAGAGTTTTCACACGGCCCTGTCACACAGCTCCGTACGGCAGAAACATGTCGGCGTAAATGAAAAGTAGCTCAAAATGTGTCAGAGTCCAAATACGTCCAACTTTTCCACAGCGGTGTTGTAGCTGACGTATACATAACGTACATAATTATTATACGTATGTCAAACATTGATAGCGTATCACTTACTTATTTAAAACGTATCAGAGCGTCTGGACAACGGAGCTGGAAAAGTGCCATCTGGTTCACGTCATGCTGGAGAACGGCTAACATGCTGAACGCTAGCTGTACTGTAGAAACACGTTAATAAGTTACTCCATCGTCAGGCATCATCTTAACATCGGGTAGGAATAGGTTATCCACTCAGTTATCAATACATTGGCTGTAGGATTCACCGCCAGCCGACGTAGCCTATATCTAACGTACCTCTAACGTAGTCACGTAGGTATTCACGTACTATATTTAATGTATGTAAGTATTCACGTACTGTATTTACGTAGGTAAGTATTCACGTACTGTATTTACGTAGGTAAGTATTCACGTACTGTATTTACGTAGGTAAGTATTCACATACTATATTTACGTAGGTAAGTATTCACGTATTATATTTACGTAGGTAAGTATTCACGTACTGTATTTACGTAGGTAAGTATTCACATACTATATTTACGTAGGTAAGTATTCACGTATTATATTTACGTAGGTAAGTATTCACGTACTGTATTTACGTAGGTAAGTATTCACATACTGTATTTATGTAGGTAAGTATTCACGTACATATTCACGTATGTCTAACGTAACGTAACTTATGTGTAACGTCTGCATATCTTATGAAGCACACGTCGGGTACGTCCGGTAATTTTGAACATGCTCAAAACATCAGCGTTCAACAACGCACGCCAGCGTAACAACGCCTGCTCTTAACGAACACTACTTATACCTTACATCAACGTACACCAGCGTGTTGCCGATATTTTGTATACGCTATATTTTTGTATATCTGATGCATTCGTAGGGCATTCGTCTGATACATTTTGTATTAGGAAGTGATACGCTATCAATAGGTTAGACATCACTTTTCCGATCCGATGAAAGGTTGGACGTATTTGGACTCTGACAAATTTTCATATGCACCAGCACACGTTTCTGTCATACGGAGACGTGCGACAGGGCCTTTAGATTCAATCATATCATTTTTCAACTATCAATTTATTGTTTAGTCGATAAAACGTTCAAACTAATGAGAAATGCTGTGAACGAGTTCACAAACCCCAAAGTGATGTTTTCTTAAGTCTCATTAAGACCGACAGACACAATAAATACATAGTGCTAACGCTAACACGCTGTAACCAGCTAATGTTTGTTTTTTACTTGATAGATTAATGAATTTCTTACCTAAATCATTTAAATCTATGACCATTAATATAAACGGTTCGGCTCTACTCTGCTCCATCACAGTTGGGAAACACAGCTGACCAAATGTGATTACAATCAACACAGAGACCTGTTCCACCTGCATTACAATCACCTCAAGTAATCAGATTATAATCTGTCAGAGGTCACATTGATATACAGGTGCACATTTACTCAAGAAGCAACAATGGTAACGAGACACATTAACAAAATGGTGACAGGTGTGGATGAGATGGACTTAGATGTGCAGAACTCTTAAATCAACATGTTTCTACAAACACTAACTGCTCCGAGCGAACACTTCCACACCTTCTGTGCTGACTGAAGATTATGCTGAAGGGACGAATACATCTGTCACATTGTTTCGGGCAAAATATCTCGTCCCTAGCTACAATAAACAATAAACAAACAATTCAGTGTGATTATCAGGCTACATTTCCTCTGCAGCGTGCAGGATGTGGATCCTAAGAGAAAAAGGTAAAGTATCTCGTGATCTGACAAACACACGGAAGGACGATTATATCCCGCCGGGCCTGAGAGGAGAAGGAGGTCTGAGCTACTTTGTTTAGCCTCCTGATAACAAAACCCGGACCCAGATAAGATGCAGAAATGGATGGATCCAAACAGGAAACACAAAGATACGATTCAACATACATGGACAGTGAGGACACTGATGGCCAATAAATACACCAATAGGAAGTGCTTCCTGTCTGTGATAATGGACCATTACTGCATAATACACGAAGATGTAACGTGTGTAACGATCAACACCAGATGTAAACGTCAGAACATTCATTTCTGATTATTTTTGATCGATTATTGAACATTTAAATCTATATATAAATGGATATAATAATCTAATTTAAAAACTGTCATCTTGTGCAATATCTGTTGTTTGTTCAAATCTTAAGTGGTATTGTTCTAAATCTAAAATCCAAGCATTACTGTTACAATCTGACAAATATATCCCAGAATGCATCACTCGGTCATCATCCTCCTCATCACTCCCATCATAATGTCTTAACTCAGCAGCTTTAAGCTTTAAGTGTGTGTTATTGCTGAGTGGTCACACACACACACACACACACACACACACACACACACACACACACACACCGTTTCTAGTGTGATAGTTAATCAATTAGGCGGTGGTGCTAGAATGGGGAAAAACAGAGGAGGCGGAAGTATTGAAGGAAGGACAAGAGGAAGTAGAGGTTGTGAAGGATGCAAATGAAGGAAATGAAGACGTAATGAAGGAAAGAAGGAGCTAATTAAGGAATAGGGAGGAGGTGACATAGGGCTGCAAACCAACGATTATTTAATTATTGATGAATCTGCTGATTATTTTCTCGATTGATAGTTTGGTCTTCTACTCCATAAAATGTCCAGTTTCTCAAAGTCCAAGGGGAAGTCTTTAAATGTCTGTCAGTCCGAAACCTCTTCACTTTAATATGATATAAAAACAGACAAACAATCTCCATTTTTGAGAGGCTGAAAACAGCATTTTCTGCCATTCTTGCATGAAAAATGACTTTATTGATTATCAGAATAGTTGGTGATTATTCTTTGTGTGGATCGACTAATCGTTGCAGAATGGATGAAAAGAAAATGATGAGGGGAGGAGGTGATGGAAGTAAAAGTGAGGAAAGTACTGAAGGAAATGAGGAGCTAATGAAGGACAGAGGAAGAAATTAAACAAAGTATGAGATAATGATCGACACAGAGCCAGCGAAGGAACAGAGAAAGTAGTGTAGGAAAAGAGATCCGGCTCATTTTCAGTATCATGCAGCCCTGTGGGAGAGAAACCCCAAGCACATCTGTCAGTCTTAAAAATCACAAACTACAACTGGGAAAACATAAAAACTCACACACAGCTGCGGCTCATGTCCCCTGACACAAATCAACAGCTGCTGAGTGACACGCACACACACACACACACACGCACACACACACACACACACACACACACAGAACCAGAAGAACAATCTGTCCTATCAACAATCTTCTGAGACAACGACTCAGATCAGTCAAAACAACCACCAAGACCACACAATTCCTGCAGTACAGTTCAACACCACTGCAAACTGCAACCTCCATCATTTATATTAGAGTTAAATTAATACCTCTCTGACAGAGTGAATCAAAACTGAACATTATTACCTTTGCAAAGGTAGAATTTAAGATTCGTAAGCCTTTATTCAACCCCAGAGGGGAAATTCATGTGTTGCAGCATAAGTATATATAATATAATATAATAAGGAGGTACAAACAAGTATAATAAGAATAGAAGTAAAAATATAGAAACTATAAGAGCTCCAGATGTTGGTTGGTTGCCTGTAAATGGCTAAATGATCAAATTATAGACTGAAGTCTAAATTATACTTCAGCAAGCCGACACACATCATTTTTATTTATAATTTGGCGACAGTACATGCTGAGCTTATAGGTACAGACGCCAAGCCTGGCAGAGGTTTGTTTACATTCTGCGAACGAGAGCGCAGCAGCACAGAGATGGACATTTTTTCTTAAATAACCAAATAAGTGTGTAAATGTTTATTTAATAAAACACATCTCCAGATGGATAGTAGAGCTTCGAGGATTAAAAAAAGAGAAAAGCACAAACTGGGGCTATTTTATCATGTTGTAATTCTGTAGCTAACACACTGATTTAAAAGAAAACATTTGGAAAAGGGAATATCACAAAGCGTACAAAAGCTTTTAGATGTTTTTACATAAATACATTTTGTGTTTAACTTTCTTACATACAGTATGCCCATCCCACACACTTAAAAACATAATTATACACAGTAGAACCGAGGATTTCTACTATTCCCATAAAGACGAGGAAAGAAACATGAAACGTTACTGGAGACATACAAAGTCTGCTCGCATTGAGTCAACTTTTCCATTTTAAATATTTCCAAAATTATTCCAATCTCAAATATGATTAAGACAATTATATTCAATAGTCATTTCTAGTGATTTAAATCCCAAACTTTTGAATATGGAGATCTGAACTCATGCCCTTGACATCCACTGATGTTGATAGAAACCAAGCAGACAAAGAGGAAGTCTCGCTTTTGTCTGTCTCCCCCCAAATGTGGACAATAATACAGTTATACAGTCATCATCAAGCTCTAATTGACCAAGCTCCCTGCTGGAAGCCAGAGGAAAGACTGGATGCTCTCAGCAGGATACTCTGCATTGCATATAGGCCAGAAAATATCACATCCTCCAGTTACTTAGTAATGCATCAGTAAACGCAGAGAGGCATCTAACTGATGAATGTCTGTTTATTTATTTAACATTATGGTTATTTGTAGAGCAGCATGATAAGACAGTTCTGTATCAGCTGTATGATAACACAAAGCAGCATGGTCATCATCGCATCCAGTGCAGCATGAATTAAACATAGTAAACCATCAAGCCTCCACTGTCACCATGTAATGCAGTAATACCAATCTTAACACTGCTAACCTGTCTGTCACACTACATTACAGCAGGCAGTGCATCTGAATCCAAGCTGCAACCTCCTCCATTAATTATATTTACACCGAGCTAGCTTCAAGCTAATGAAACTTTTACGTACCCAGCTCTTAATGTTGAAAACGACACCAGCCCAGTGTCCAGTGTGAACCTGATGATAGCCAGTGTTGGTGTGGACTGGTAGCAGTGTGGCTAGCTGCCACATACAACACGTTTATAAACCCTTGGGTACCATATTAGTTAGCGTTAGCTGTCAGACTGGCCAGCAGCTTCTTGACCTTAGCCTGACAACACGCTAGCTAAGCTAAGTCAGCCAGACTTATCTTAAATCAGCTTACAATGCGAATAAAACTTCACATGGCTTCGTGTCATCTCGCTTTAACATGCTCCTCTAACTGCCGCTCGGTGTCCTGGTCACTGATGGGAAACACTGACGTTAGTTCTGCCGTTTAAGTAGCCTTGCATGCTAACGCTAGCTAAATAGCTAACATCACGGTTTGACGTTACGCAGTCTCTCCGTTTAGAGGCACCGAGCTGTCACAATAACAACATACCTTCAGGATCGCCCGGTGGGGGACACTGAGCTGACTTCGCGGAGGTCTCGATGGTTGTGCTTCAGATGACCGGAGAGGTTCATAGATGTCGGTCCCCGGTATCCAAAATCATTAACGGCGGAAAAAAAACATCCAGGAGGCTAACGTCATTACAGTGGAGCTAACGCAGCCTGTTTGGCTTTTACAGTTCATTTGCATGACGGCGACGCGCTGGCGCCCCCTACAGGCTGCTGCCGGATCTACTTCCCTCCTCCTTTTTTCAATGTATTAATTGAACATACATTAATCCTTCCACAGACCCCAGAGGTAGACTTTCAAGATTTAAAATCTGAAAAACCTTATTGGAATCAGAAATACTTTAACAGATAAGTTAAAGTAAAAATATGGACATTGCACCACAATATATAACATCAATAAATATGTACAAATATGTATATTAAAACATTTTTTAAATACAAATAATGTTAAAAGATTTGATGGATGATTAAGTCTTAGTGCCGAAAAGTGTGAGTAAGATCAATAAAAATATTGCTTGAAATGTACAGTGTAATAATGCCAAAGTGACGTGAGTATTGCACACAACATAAAAACATACCTTCATTAAGACTCAAATAAAATGACATTAAAACACAAATAATTCCATAAATAAATAAGAGCAGGTGTTAACATCTAGTTAAATGAGTACCTCTCTGACAGTGTCATTCAAAACTGAATATAATTATTTTGTAAAAGTATAATATATGGCTGACCTTTTGTTTGTTTTGCATTAGATTTTGCAGGTGTACCTAATAAAGTGGCCATTCAGTGTAGGTTGATAGAGGTTGCCTTCAGTTGCCTATTTGACAATATGTTATACTACTGTGGGATACGGTGTAAACATTACAATGTCAATTTATAGTCCCTATATATGGTAATAAAGTTACAGTATCTAAGTATATTATCTGCCGTGATCTTTAAGTAAGTAACCGTAAGTATAATTGTAGTATTAAGTAATAAGGTAAGTTATCGATTTATATTGGCTCATTTGTTGGCGCTTCAAATAAATTCCCAGTCACCTAAAATGCAACACCATCCAATGTAAACGTCCAAATGAAGACATTTGATTGGCCGCAAATTGTACAGTGGAAAAAAAATGAGCCAATCGATGAATCCGTTCTTGGTCGTTCTCAGCAACCAACGTACACAATTTAACAACCCGGAACTGGCGTGTGACTGGCAGAGCGGTCAGTCCAGCCCAGAGCTTGACATAAACGCATTTATTAAATTATTAATAAACTATTTATGAACCGACTGTTTCTGTCTTTATAACCTTGTCGATAAACGGTTAAAATATTTCTGTCGGCATGAATCTTGGGTGAGTCTGTTTTCTTCACATTAGCAGTAGCTACTAGCTAGCTAGGCTAACACACTGACCGACTGTGTCGTAGTGAAATGCACGGGGATTATTGTGTAGTTTACGACCAAACTATGAACCAAACAAACGCTTTTAGTAAAGCACGTAACGTAAGTGGTCATACGAGCACAGTGCAGATAATACGATGTGGTTCAGCCTCTAACACACAGCTTTCAGTGTAATTAGGCGACAAGACATGCAAAAAATCTGTCAAATAATATTTAGCTTCCGATTATTTCTCATCTCATTATACAGAGGACAAGTGCTGAGATAACGAAAATGCAGTTTAGCATCTAACCAGAAGTGCAACAGGCAGTACAGTGCATAATAATACAGAATACAATATAGAATAAATAGAATCTGGAATAAACATTAGGGTAGATATGAATACGCTAGGTATACACAATATGACAGTATTACAAAAACAGACACCGTGAGGCACTTTGTAATGTTGTTACCTGCCAATGTGTTACAGTGTGTGTTGTTCTGTCTCAAAGTCTACAAACTCTGTAGATGCTTGAAACTATATTCATCCAGCAATTTGGTAATGAAGACCAAAGGCAGACGAGCATGAATCTTTGCTCCACACAAATGAAAAGATGTTGTGATTTTTCTGGAATGAGATGGTTTGGCTGTTAAAATAATCCTATAAATCCTTAAAAAGGTCCATGCTCACCCAAATATTTCACAGGTGCTTTAAATGCACAATTTGAATACAAATGACAAAACTCCCACACGCCATCTGGCTTACTGCTGGAATATGTGTTAATTCACAATGTTTGGGTCATATATCTGATGAAGGTCAGATGGAAATGAATAAATATCCCAGCTGTTATAACCCGACAGCTGTGACCCTCCAGTTACTGCTGGGTCCAGCACTTACTCAGCCATAACTCACAGACCTGTCTGTTCACTTTAGTTCATCAGTTTCCCACAATATATATATATATATATATATATATATATATATATATATATATATATATATATATATATATATATATATATTTGTTGCACCAACACAGCATTAAAACAGAAATGCAGTAAAAAAAAACATGACAGTTGGAAACATTAAAATAGCTGCTACTGTACTTTCCATTTTCAGAATGCTTCCTCATTTCATGTGATTTGTATTTCCCCCTTGTGAACAGAGATGGTCTGCTGTTTGAACTTGAAAATGGAAAACCCAAGTTGATTTTACTTCGTCATGGTGAGACCTTTCAGCTGTTATAACCTTCTGTTTTCAGTGGAAATTGTAGAAATGTTGATCAGTTAGTGAAATGACAGAAAATGAATTAGTATCGTTACCTTATGTCAGACCTACAGACCTACTTCCTGTATGTGTGGTGTAATATTCATGGCTGCTCACTGTCACATCTTTCTTCCACTGCAGGCGCTGAGAAAAATCCAGCAAAGGTAGGAATCAGCCTGACAGCCTTTACACATAAAAGCATCTGTGTCTCAATACTTCTGGCCACACGGGTTCATCAGGGCTCGTACAAAGACTTGAAAGTCTTGAAAATACTTAATTTTAACCGTTATGTTTTCAAAGTTAGGAATATGTTTGTATACTCGGTGTGTCATCTACACAATCACTTAAATAAACCAAAAATCTTTTAATGTTTCAAATGAAACAATCCCGTCGTTATATTTGTTTTTTGTTACCTGGCGTCTCAACCAGAGGCGGAGCGGACCAGAGTTAGCTGAGCATTAAATGATCATGATCAAAACATACAATAAGAGTTCATATGAATAGCGATATACATTGATTGATGTGGGTATAAAGGAATTCTGTAAACTTTATTTTTTACAATTGCATTTAGAATAACAATTCAGATGTGACGATAAAGGCTTTGAGAGTCCTTGAAGTGCTTGAATTGTATTCTTTAAAAGCTTTATGAACCCTGGTTTGTGTTTATAATTGACAATAATGCTGATAGGAAAGAAAAACCTTTTGAGTTCCCGTTTTCTTTCTGATCTGATTTAATTGAACTCGTTCCCAGCAGCTGTCATTCAGGTCCAGAGCGGCTAACGTCCTGAGCTCCAGGCAGCCATCCTGTGTGGAGGAGGCGCAGGGAGACGAGCGTCCCGCCAGGCAGCAGGCGGGGAGGCACAGAGAAACCAAAAGCAAGGCAGGAGGAGCAGCAGCCTCCTTCACCTCCAAAACCACCACCCTCGGGGGGAGGAGCACCACTCTCGCATCATCCAAGACGCACGAGCGTCACAAAGGGGGCAGTGAAAAAGTTGCGGCCAAGGTAATAATAATAATAATGTTTATTCAAAGAGCACCTTTCAAAATCCCCGTTACAAAGTGCTTCACAAAGGCAGCAAAATCAATCATCATCAGGGTTCAAAGAAAACCGATAAATAATAAGAACCGTATATATACAAGAAAACCATATTTAAGGAAATAAAAGACGATTAAAATGAAGTAAAATCAGGAAACGCTCTCGGATAGAAATGATATTTTAAGAAGGGACTTATACAAGCGTGTACGGTACTACGAGGTAGAGATATAGCAGAGAGAGAGATGCCATGAAGTCTTAAAATCTGTTGTAAAACATAGTGGGAGCCAGTAAAGAGGCCGAACACATGAGATGTGATCAAGTCTGTTGGTTCTGAGTGAAAGTACGTGTGTAAAGTGTCTCTTCAGCCTTCATCTCCTGACATTTATCTCCTCTGCCTCTATGTATGTGTGTGAAGGTGAAGTCAGACAGACACAAACACAGCACCACTGTCGGCTCCCTGAGAGCCAATAGTAAAACAGCACAGCCTCAGAACGGCGGGACACGGGCCGGTGGACCGGTGGGACTTAAAGACTCGCAGGCCGGTGCTGACGCAGGACTGAAGGGCAGCGTCGTGTGTCTGACCAACGAGCAGCTACAGCAGATCCTCCACAGAGTCCAGACCTCGAACAATGGCCAACACCCAGCAGAGGATCCCAGGACCCAGGGTAGTGCTAGTGATGGAAGTCTTAAAGGGACAGTTCACCCCAAAATCAAAAGTGAATATTTTTCCTCTTTCCTTTTTTAGTGCTTTTCATAAATCTAGATTGTTTAGGTGTGAGTTGCTGAGTGTTGGAGATATCGGCCGTAGAGATGTCGGCCTTCTCTCTCATATAAAGGAACTAGATGCACTCGGCTTGTGGCGCTCAAAGCGACCAAAAACACATTTGAAAAACTCAACAGCAAAGTCTCTTTCCAGAAATTCCATTACATTTAGAGAGAAGGCAGACCTCTCCAACACTACTTCAACCAACACAATCTCGATTGATGAATAACACTACAGGTTTGAACTGTCCCTTTAACAGTCATGGGGGCTCCAGCACAGAGGCAACACACGTGTCAGACACTAGACTTTCCCTCGTCAATATAATGTACAACTTCTTGTGTTTTCCTCTGTTAGGAAGTCAAACAGACTCAAAATCTGTCTCCTTAGTGAAAGGAGGAGGAGGAGGAGGAGGAGGAGACATGAAGGAGGAAGATAGAGGAGGAGGAGCAGGAGCTGGAAGCTCACAGGATAAAGACAACAGGTCAGCATCAGCTCTGGATGCAGTCCCACGAAGAAGCCATTGAAATATTTATTCAACAGCAACATAAAATAACAACCAGAAAACAAAAACAATTGTAAACTTGCTTTAGTTAAAGAATACTGACTTATTATTGTTTTTCACTTGTGAGTTGTGAGTTGTATAAATTAGAGGAATCATATGGGGACAAAATAAGATTAGTTTGCTGTTGGGAGATGTCTATGTCTCGTCCCCAGTATTCAGCAGCAGTAGTGCACGGCAGGTCCATCATGCTCCCGCTTCACAAATCTGCTCGTGAAATGTTGATTAAAAGCAGAATTGTTGTTCAGGTTGTCTGGATGTCCGTTCAGCTGGCTGGAGGAGCGACAGTCACTCAGCAGAGCGGCCATCGACGCCAAGAAGGCTCAGTGGAGGAGAGAACTAGGTAGTGCATGTTTATACTCATTATACTGACAGCCCCACAGACCGTGATCACCAGCTTCACTGCACGTCTCAGTGTCTTGTAGATCCTAGTTCTGGTTCAACGGAACATTTAATGTTTCTTTCAGTCAGACAAAGTTAGAGACAAGCTGGTGGAACAAGTGGAACATCTAGTCGCTAAAGACGTATAGACGTATGCTATCATCTGGTGTCATCCACACTACTAATCATGTGTGTGTGTGTGTGTGTGTGTGTGTGTGTGTGTGTGTGTGTGTGTGTGTGTGTGTGTGTGTGTGTGTGTGTGTGTGTGTGTGTGTGTGTGTGTGTATGTTAGATGAGCAAGTGGCACTGAAGCAGCAGCAGAGTTCGGCTCCTGGCAGGCTCCAGGTACGACATTTGGTTGAATTGTTTTGAGTAACTTGCAAGAACGGGTTAAAATGGATTAATATTAATAAATGTTTTGCATATAGTTTACTTATGTAACAGCTAATGTGCTTTAGCTTATTTGCACATATACATGTATGTGCAAATAAGCAAAAAAATACCCCCCCTTAGATACCAATATGTGTGTGTGTGTGTGTGTGTGTTTGTGTGTGTGTTTCAGGCAGAGGAGGACACAGAAAGTGTGTATTCACTTCAGAGCTCCGTCAGCCACAGAGATCAGCCTGCAGCCGTCAGGTCCAGCCTCAGACTCGGGGTAAATCTGACCTGTGGAGTGAAAGTCTTTGTCACGTTTCTGAACACGGCAGCTTTTTCTCCTTTGGGTTGGATTCTCCATCCTGTGAACACAAACCTGATCGACAACAGCACCAGGACACACGGCTATGATACCTTACACAGCGTGACACTGAAGTCTTTTCCTGCACATGCTCACATGTAAAAACGTTTCAGCATGAATGGAAACAGGTTCACCTTCTTTAAACCCATAAACCAGAATAAAGTAACAGAAACCCTGTTAATGCAGAAAGCCGACAATAAGCAGGTGACCTTAGTGCATGTAAAGAGAAGGTGTGCAGCACACACACGTGCCTCATGCAACGAGCAGCACAACCAAACACTATACGGACACGTCTGGTGATAATATGCGTCTTCATGTCCACAAATCCACTAACGAGTATTATCTGTGTATCCACAGCCTTGTACATCTTCCTCACCTGCGCCATAGAGAGAGTGACACTGTGTCAATGTTCCCTCATCTGCATGTTATTTAATCAAAAGTCCTGACTTGTCTCTGTAGGAGTTCACCCCGATGGAGGAGGTGCCGAGTGTCCAGAGGAGAGAGGAGCAGAGGAGACGCTGGCTGGAGGAGCTCGACCGACAGAGAGAGGAGGCGAGCGAACGCAGGAGGCGAGAGAAGGTGCTGCAGAGCCAGGTACAGCAGAGACACAGTAGAAGCCAGACAGCCACAGTCGAGCCGTGTTAATGTTTCATGTTACTTATTGTTTCTCTGCAGACGGAGGACCACGAGCTCTGGGCCACACACTTTGACTCTCTGCACAGGCGGCCTCCCGTCCAGCCTGCAGCTCCCTCAGCTCCACCTCCGGCCCCGTCCAGTGTCTCTGAGCGGGGGGAGTGGGAGCCCTCGTCCAGCCTGTCTCTGGTCTGGGACGCCACGAGCAGCTGTGGAGCAGAGAGCGTGTTGGGAGCCAGCATAGATACAACCAGCGGATACCCGACCAGAGCCAGGTAGGAGAGCGATGGGACGATGAACAGCTCTGGGAAAAACATTTATTGTTATAGTTATAGACACCTTTCAAACGAATATTCACAAAATAAATCTGTAAATAAAATAAAATAAAAACCAGGGATAAAATAATGTAAAAAACAAATATTAAAAAAGGCTATAACATTACTCCAAAGTAAAAGACAGAGCGCTGTTCTAACATCCAGAGACACGAGTTCAACAGTTTCTGAACTTTAATGGGACACATAAGGATCATGGGGGAGGACCTGATGGGGGAGGACCTGATGGGGGAGGACATGATGGGGGAGGACCTGATGGGGGAGGACCTGATGGGGGAGGACATGATGGGGGAGGACATGATGGGGGAGGACCTGATGGGGGAGGACCTGATGGGGGAGGACCTGAGTGACCTGACTGGAACATAACCTTAACAAAATCTTTATAAACAAGTTAAATAACTTTAAAATCAATCTACAAGATACAGGGAGCCAGTGCCGTGTGGTGTAACGTGACCACGCAGACGCATCACGTCACCGACTATTCAAGTTACCCAACAATTAGAAGATCCGTGCAGTGAGTCAGATGTCTGCAGCCAGGCTCGCTTCAGATGTACATGAGAAATGTTTCTTTGTTCTCCTGGTCCAGCCATCTGAGGACCATGACCGCCCTGCTGGACCCCGCCCAGATAGAAGAGAGAGAGAGGAGGAGGCTCAAACAGCTGGAGCAGCAGGTAGGAGGAGGAGGAGGAGGAGGAGGAGGAGGAGGAGGAGGAGGAGGAGGAGGAGGAAGAAGGAAGAAGAAGAAGGCAGCAGCAAGGTTTTATTACTTGGCTTCCTAAATATCTTACTGTCCCTCCCGTCTCCTCCCCCAGCGAGCGATCGAGGCCCAGGTGGAGGAGCGTCGTCGGCAGAAGGAGCGAGAGCAGGCGAGGAGGAGGGAGGAGGAGGAGGAGGAAGAGAGGAGGGTGGCGCAGGAGAGGGAGATGCTGGACAGACAGTACGAGCTGGACACACTGAGGGAGAAGCAGAAGGTCAGGACGCACCGGTGCAAGATTCTACACACCGAGAGTATTGCTATAAGTTCTGTCAAATTAATGTGTGTGTGTGTGTGTGTGTGTGTGTGTGTGTGTGTGTGTGTGTGTGTGTGTGTGTGTGTGTGTGTGTGTGTGTGTGTGTGTGTGTGTGTGTGTGTGTGTGTGTGTGTGTGTGTGTGTGTGTGTGAGCAGGCAAAGAAAGGCGACGACGACAGGAGAAAGCAGGAGATGCAGGAAGCCAGCGGTGAGCACATCTCCTGCAGTAACAGTTGTATCCTTCGGGTGCTCTCAGATCCT
Organism: Cottoperca gobio; assembly: GCF_900634415.1. NCBI lineage: Eukaryota > Metazoa > Chordata > Actinopteri > Perciformes > Bovichtidae > Cottoperca > Cottoperca gobio. Next base: position 25,923,495 of record NC_041359.1, read on the forward strand.
TTACTTTACAAAAGCACCAGAACATTATTGTTTGGACCGAATGATCTGAAGTACAGGTGTGAAAGAGACCGTAGGTACCAGCAGGATGTTTGTTCTGAGCACTCGTCCAACTTGTTTTGGTCTTTCCGCAGTTACCGGGCAGAGCGAGTGTTTGGATGAGAAGCTCCGCAGTTTGGCCTCCCCATGCAAAGACACTGCTGTACAGACAGGTCATTCAACTGATACTAATACAGCTGCAACTATCCACTGCTGCCATCTTTTAAATGCTGTTACGTGTTTATGTGAGAAGGATGTGTCCACTTTAACGTTTCCAGGAGACAGAGACGTATCCCGTCTGCACATGTGGTTGTCTCTCATACATTGACTCTTTATTCAGTTTCAAACCACACTTAAGATCTTCTGGGTTTTAATTATATATTTTAGTCTTCGGAGGTCTGGATCTTTAGACGTTAGCTTTCAGCTCGCAGCCCCTTCGCCCTGTTTCCACCGGCTGTATTCGGTGATCCTACCGGTTTTAATCAGCCGGTCGGTTTGGACATATTTAGTTAGAAGCAACAACAGTTTGTCTTCTTACCTTTGCTGTCACACACCCTCTAACCATGACTGTGCAGGTTTACGCCATTTAGCAAAATCTGGGTTTTCCCCGAACGGACTGAAATGCCAAGTCTGAGAAAGAGATGCGGTTTTATATTTGTTGGCTTTAACACAGCTCATCTTCTCTGTGCGTGTAGAAGCAGCTCCATCTCTCAGAGTTCAGACTCCTGACGTCGCTGCACAGTACCAGCCGCCTCCTCTGGCTGCTGCTCCTCCGAACACCAAGAACAGAGCGATGAGAACCGGCAAGGAGAACATCTGTCTGCCAGGAGGAGGAGGAGGAGGAGGAGGAGGAGGAGGAGGAGGAGGAGGAGGAGGAGGAGGAGGAGACGGAGACCTGTATGAGGCGTTTGCCAGGACAGACCGGAGCAGGACAGACAAGAGGAGGCCGGAGTGGAACACACAGAGGTAGAAACACAGATTGGAGCTCCAGCTCAACACAGTCAGAGTCAGAAGTCTGTTTATTGCCAGCCAGGTTAAAGGAAAAGGAATTTGCGTTGGTGTTTTGGTGCATAACATAAACTAAGCTGTGCACAGTCTAAAACAACTGCACGCTCTCACGTCCTCCATATCGTCTTTAAGATTGAACACCACACAGTCTCTAAGCTGTATTCACTCTGCCCCCCCCCCCCTGTTCCTCCAGGCCCAGCCGTCAATTCGTTCCGGCCTCGGAGCGTTACCCAGCCGCTCTGCAGAGGAACAGGCAGGAGAGTCGACAGAGGAGGCAGGTCGAGCTCCTCGCGCTGCAGGAGAGGACCTGTCTGTCCAGGACCGACCCTCCTCTTCCTCCTCAGCACCCGGAGCCTCGTCTCTGCTCCACACAGACCAGAACCAGTCCCAGCAGGAAGGTGGGGGTCCTCCTGACAGCTGTTCACACTGTACACCTTCGTACTGAGAAGCTGCTCTTGTTTGTTTTATTAATTTGTTTTATCATTTAGATTCACAAGCCTTTGTGACTCCCTGCTGCAGACGAACTTCCTGACACACCCTGAATAGTTTCCCTGCATGTGGTTGGATGTGGTTGGATGTGGTTGCATGTGGTTGGATGTGGTTGGATGTGGTTGCATGTGGTTGGATGTGGTTGGATGTGGTTGGATGTGGTTGGATGCGTGTTAATGAGTTTGTGTTCCAGGTGGAGAGTGTTTCCAGAGGAAACGGCCTCTCTGCAGCCGTCGGCACTGAAAGGTGAGCAGCTCTGAACGCTTTAAAACACGTTTATTGTTACAGTCAATAAAAAAGGGAAATTTATTTAAATAGCTCCAATTAGATCATTCATCGTTTGCATATTACACTTCACTGCAAGTAAAACTAGCGTCTTTCTATATTAATGAACTCTTGAACCACTTTGTGGTTACAGTCGGGTCGAAGTTACACACAAACAGCAGCTGTAACTAATAACCTCCCATCGTCTCCTCCAGGGGGCGCTCTCCTCCCGTCCCTGCTGTCAGACCCAGAGTCCAGAGTCAGCAGGCACCACCTTCCTCCACCACCATCTCTCCTCCTCCTCCTCCTCCTCCCGCTCTGGAGTTCATCCCTTACGTCCGGACTGATGAAGTCTTCAACCTGGATCCACTGGAGCCTGCTGACACCCCCCCCACCTCACACACACACAGGTTAGACACACACACACAGGTTAGACACACACAGGTTAGACACACACACACAGGTTAGACACACACAGGTTACACACACACACACACACACACACACACACACACACACACACACACACACAGGTTAGACACACACAGGTTACACACACACACACACACACACACACACACACATACACACACAGGTTACACACACACACAGACACACACAGGTTAGACACACACACAGGTTATACACACACACACACACACACACACACACACACACACACACCGCAGCAGAATGTGTGAAGTGTCTCTGGGTTTGTCTTCAGTCAAAGTGTCTGTAGTTTGTTTGTTGCTTTTTAAAATCAAATGTATTCTTATAACCAAACAATTACAAACTGAAGGTTCAGTGTTCAGACTTTCTGTCTGGATAAAGAAAAACTCAAGAAGATTCTTTAAAGGAAACACAGAGGTAGAAACTTCTGGAAGTGCAACAGAGGAGGGATTCCTCTTCGTGTCGACGTCGTCTGCACAGGAGAGCCACAAATAACAACATCTAGAAACAGAACGCTCAACAGCTGTTAAATACACTTTCTCCTCGTCAGCAGCTCCTCAGAGCTCAGCGTCTCCTCCTGCTCCATCACATCGACTGCTCCACCCTGAACTGCTGCGTAACACACACACACACCGACAGCAGGAGATCCTCAGAGGCCTGGCCCAGCTACGGCAGGTAACACACACACACACACACACACGGGAAGACGTCACCTTGTATAATGTCTTGATTATTTGTAGCCCTAAGTCTAAAAACACAAACACTGTGTGTGTGTGTGTGTGTGTGTGTGTGTGTGTGTGTGTGTGTGTGTGTGTGTGTGTGTGTGTGTGTGTGTGTGTGTGTGTGTGTGTGTGTGTGTGTGTGTGTGTGTGTGTGTGTGTGTGTTCAGGGTTTATTGCAGAAGCAGAGGGAGTTGGAGACGGATCTGAATCCTCTCCTGAAGCGCCATGACCACGAGCCGCCCTCGTCGACGCACCGCATGTGACCTCTGACCTCCGGCTCCGTGTGGTTTGAACCCGCATGGAGCAGCAGCGCGTCCAACACTCGGAGTTTTCAAAGTTAAGCTGATGAAGACGACTCTCCTCCAATGAAAGAAGCAGCACGAGCTCCAGAAGCTGCTAAATCCAGCGAGAAATTCGAGCAGTTGCCTCCAGACCTCCGTCCAAAGCCGCTCCCCCGTTATGAATGTAAACAACAAGCTGCTGTCAGTATCACAGCTGTCACGGGAGCAGCTTGTGGACGACTCCGGTGATGCGCAGGCAGGCAGGCCTGGTTTTCCTAAAAACACACGTCCCACCGGAGCTTTAGGAGCAGGTGGGAAAAAGGTTTTGCGAGGATAATCTTCCTAAAGGACTGCGAGTGCATCTTCAGACTGAAGTGTCCCTTCGACACAGACCTTGGCTGTAGAAGAGTCGGGACAGCGTTGAGTCCACAGTTGGTTTGAATCCGCTGCCATGCGAGCCGGTGTGTGTGAACACTGCACAGTACGACTACAGCCTTCAGATGCACACACACAGTGAAGACATTAAAGTAGCGTTTGCTTGTTCAGTCTGAACACACCTGATGTCTGATGTTGTGAGTTTCAGGTTCAACACTAAGTTCAGTGTTTTCTTCAGTTCTACCTCAAGACAAACATGTTCATACGTTTCTGCACCAGGAGACCCAAAAAGTCAAACATGTTTTCTCACTCATGGAATTTATTTGGGACTTTAATGACATTTTATGTGAAGATTGTATTTTAATTCAGTTTTTAATGCACTTTGCATACGAACAACAAACGTGTCCTGCAGGTCTGTTTCTTCAGCTTCCTGCTGGCCGAGGAGCTTTATGTTTCTTTATGCCTCTGTATCGTGGAATTATTGTGTTTCATATTTATTGTAAATGTAATAAAGTAATGTAAAGTGTACCGAGAGCTTTTACATTTCTTACAACTGCAACAATATATATCAAAACTCCACTAAAGAAGTGCGTCGATCTTTAAATACATTTTATTGCTTGATATGAACACAGTATGTTCTTAAACTCCAGCAGAGATGCAGCATCTAGTTTAAGAAGCTTTTATCAATATATTAATCATATTTAATTGAAGAAACGGCTCTAATCTCGTAATAATCTCGTTTTAAAAGGTCAAACATTGCTCATATCTTACGGGATGGTAAATGAAGATTTACAAACGTCATGTGAAGGTGAAAGTTTTGACAATTTAACTTTACATTTATAACATTTAGTTTTAATTGGGTTTTATTTAGCGGCTAGTGTTGTAATTTTGACTTTGTTGATTCAAATAATTGACGCCCCAATGCTGCATCAGGCCAGTGCAGAGCTTTAAAAAAAAGAATATATATATATATTTAATACACGTGTGCTGGACATTTCTGTATTTAAGGCTCACAGAGTTTTAATGTCACATTTGCAAGGAGTTGGACAACAAAGTGCAAAAAAATAAAGAAAAAATGCTTTTATTTTTTACAGCAAATGAATATATTCAAATCACTTGCCATCATTACTGTATTACACTGTACAGTTCATGCAATAATCTTGTTTTCAGCATTAATATTACAGCGGCACGTGTATTGACTAGAACAAGGAAACGGGATCATATTACTCCTGTATTAGCTGCTCTGCACTGGCTCCCGGTAAAATACAGAATAGAATTCAAAATCCTTCTCCTGACTTACAAATCAATTAATGGTCAGGCTCCAGCATATCTTAAAGATCTCATAGTACCTTATAAACCAACTAGAGCATTACGCTCCCAGACTGCAGGGTTACTTGTAGTTCCTAGAGTCTCTAAGAGTACAATGGGAGCCAGAGCCTTCAGCTATCAAGCTCCTCTCCAGTGGAACCAGCTTCCAGTTTGTGTTCAGGAGGCAGACACACTCTCCACATTTAAGAGCAGGCTAAAGACTTTCCTTTTTGATAAAGCTTATAGTTAGGGCTGGCTCAGGCTTGCCTTGGATCAGCCCCTAGTTATGCTGCTATAGATAGATAGATACTTTATTCATCCCGAGGGAAATTTAGGCATCCAGTAGTTTAAAAGACATTATACATTTATTAACATTACACACACCCCCCTCCCTCCATTAAAAAGTAAGTACAAATACAATTTAAAATAAGCAATTTTTACAATTTACAAATGTAAAAATACAGACCGTTATAAATAATTACAAATGTTGGAATCCCCCGGCCAACACTGAGAGGAGTTGTATAGTCTTATGGTCAGGGGGACAAAAGAGTTATTGAGCTATAGGCTTAAAGTTTACGTCAGGATCATGAATCGTGGCTGCGCCTGCTGCCCTGGTCCTGCTGGACACCGGGACACTTTTTGACATTTTCCTGGATTCATCCAAACTTTCTCTTTTCCAACACAACATAATTTCTGTCAAATGTTGTATTTGTACTATGTTGTTTATCCTGTACACACGACATCTATTGCACGTCTGTCCGTCCTGGGAGAGGGATCCCTCCTCAGTTGCTCTCCCTGAGGTTTCTACATTTCTTCCCCTTTAATTATGGGGTTTCTTTTAGGAAGTTTTTCCTTGTGTGATGCGAGGGTCTAAGGACAGAGGGTCTAAGGACAGAGGGTCTGAGGACAGAGGGTCTAAGGACAGAGGGTCTGAGGACAGAGGGTCTAAAGACAGAGGGTGTAAGGACAGAGGGTCTGAGGACAGAGGGTCTGAGGACAGAGAGTCTAAGGACAGAGGGTCTAAGGACAGAGGGTGTAAGGACAGAGGGTCTGAGGACAGAGGGTGTAAGGACAGAGGGCCTAAGGACAGAGGGTCTAAGGACAGAGGGTGTAAGGACAGAGGGCCTAAGGACAGAGGGTGTCGTATCTGTACAGTCTGTAAACACTGAGACAAATGTATAATTTGTAATATTGGGCTATATAAGTACATTTGATTTGATTTGCTGTATTTACATATTTATTGTTATATATTATAGTATACATTTTTACTTTGACTTCTTTGTTTATAGAAATATTTTTATTTTAAAATGGAGCAACTGTGACAAAATCTAATTCCCCCGGGGGTAAATAAAGTATTTCTGATTCTTATATTTGGTACATAGAGTCCTGTCTTTGCTGATAATGCTCAGCCTCACACACCTGCTGCTTTAGGGTTTCATTTCTAAACACTTGGACACATTTGTGAGAATGGAACAACAAGAATAAGCAGTTCATAAAAAGACTTTTCTACTTCAGAGTTAAATGTGTATTTTCTTCCAAGAAGTCTGGTGAGGCTGCTTTATGTCTTTATGGCCCTAAATAATCAAATAATCAATTAAAACCTATAATATACTAAGTACTAATACTACTAAAAATACTACTTATAATAATACTACTACTACTAATAATAATAGGATATAAGTGGATTTGATTGTTACTGAACACATGAAGTGTTTTCTTGTTATTTTGTAATGTAAACCTTCTGAGGTACATTTAGAAATGTTATTAGAAAGAGATTAATTGTACTTCTCCAGCTCCATGTGAAGTTGATGTTCGTTAATTATGTCTTTCTATTGCACGCGAGTGGGTGATTGGATGCAGATTTGCACCAAAATGTCATAAATTAAAAAACGTTTTTGCGGGTTATAATGTTCGAGAGCTTAATTCAGTTTCTGAATCCTCAAATGTAAATATTTGTTGGTATTTTTAGCTTCCTAAAAGCCACTTTAGACGCCTTGTATACAGAAACTTCAACACGTTATCTTTCAAGTTATACTATAAATAAAAAGAGTTTATGGTTTTACTCACGGTTGTGATGACTTGTCTGTCTTCATGTCATGTACGTCTCGTGCGGTTAATCAAAACAACGTTTTAAAACTGAGTATTGTGTGTCCTCGCGGCTTCCACACACATTTCTCACATCTGGCTCTATTGATCGTCTGAGGCCCTGTGGGAATTGTAGTCCTACACTATCTATTGCCTCTAGGTGGCAATATTATTTTAGCTACACACACACACACACACTATAAACTTGTACTTGAACACATCAATGTGATTCTTTGGAACATATTTCAATATTTTCTGACATTTTATACTAAAACAATTGATCAGCTAATTGAGAAAATCAGAAGATTAATCATTAAAATAATCACGATCTAATCTAAATATATTAACACAAACTAACCCTTAATTTAGCAGATGTACTCTGAAGACTAAAACTAAACCAAAACTCATTTAAAATTCGAAACTATTATAACTTGTTCAGGATTTGTTTACTAAAAACAAAGTGGACGCGTGACGACCTCAGACTTTCACCCTCCTCTGTGCACTTATTTCTCCCATCATGCAGAAGCTCAGTCTGAGGTCAAGAACATCTCGAGGCAAACTTGATTGTTTACACAGACAACTTTTAATACAAACAGATGTCAAAATAAAACAAAGTTAAAACGAGTGTTACAAAGTCACTTCCTACTGTACATACAACAGCAACTAAACACAAACGGCACACAGGGTAACAAACAAAACATTCAGTACAAAAACGTTTTTACAAGACAAAGAGTCCACTGGAAGACGTGTAAGGCAGTCTGTCCATATTAGTCCTTCACAGCTTGTTGTTTTAAGTTCTTAAATAGTGTTAGAGTCCACTTTAATAATCAGGATCTCCCATGATGAAACAATAAGCAGCTCAAGCTTCCTCACTGTAGAAAACATGAATTTGTGCCAAAATCATCAAGCTGGTGGTGCGTTCAAGAAAGCTGGGAACTGGGATCCAACCAGTCTTTTAACATCTTAGTCAAAAAGCGCTTACAAAAACAAAAACAGAGGAATATTTACTCTTAAGAAATCGACGTATTTACATTCCAGGTTAGAGTTAGACTAAATAAAAACATGGCAGAGAAACTTGGCATTTGCTCAACGTTTCTTTGTCATCTCCTGTAAACATGTTCAAAGATGCAGGAGATTTTCTATTAGTGTTTTTTCTAAAAACAGGACGTGATTACAGTAAGGTAGTAAAACGTTTCCACACAGAAGGCTGCAGGATTTTATTCTTCTCTCCAGCAGCTGATTTCTGCAGTATATGCAGGCACAACAACTTCCTCTAGTCCACACTCTGCACACTACACAAGGGTTTCTTTTTACTCACATTAACTGAGGGTGAGACTTTTATTTTTTCCTCTACTGAGCTTCATTAAAGAATGACGCAGAGTTTCAGTGTCTGATGAAGAGCATGTGGGCGGGGAACACAAAATACAAAGTTCATAAAATTAGTTTCAGGAAGAGTATTGAAAATAAAAAGATTCACAGGGTGGTATCTTCATAGTACGACGGCGTATTATGGCCATTGTAGGTAAAATAAAAATTTGTTCCAGCAGGGGACCTTTTTTGGATGCCGTCTTTCCCGGTATTTCCTGTCTGCATCTCTACGATCACTATTAAATAAAAGTGAAAGTGCATTCAAAAAAAAAAAGATTCAAGTTTGTATTTTAATATTCTTCCTGAAACCAAGTTTATGAATGAAACGTCCAGATTCTTGGAGACGGATTTGTACTGTGAAGGTTACGGGATCAGACATCACCCTGACTGTGATAATAAATAATGAACCTTGGAGCTGCGTACAGAGTGTGGTCACTTCTTTCTTCAGTCTAGCACCGGTTAGTATTTGAAATGTCCGTGTTTTAACCTCCAAATCTCTGGTAAAGATAGTTTTTGGTTTTCTTAAACCTGCTACATGAACGGCAGCAGGAGTGAGAAAGTGCTCAGGGAACGTTACTTGGGTGAAACCGGCTCTACATCCCATTAAAGCCTCTTCCTCTTTGCCTCCCTCTGAACCTGCTGCTGCCCGGACCTGCAGGGTTGTGGTACCCGCCCAGCAGTCTAGGACCCGTGAAGCCCCTGCTGGCTTGCTGGAAGCCCCAGACCAGGGCAGCAGCACCTGCAGGGACCAGGCCCCCAGGCCAGACAGGCATGGGTCCCAGGAGGCCATCTCTCAGGGCAGTCAAGGGCCTCAGCATGGGGCTGCGGGAGAAAGGCTGGTTGGGGAATCGAGGCAGGATGGGGGGGCTGCAGGAGGCCGACACCCCACTGCTGATGCTGGCTGTGAGGTAGTTGTTGTAGGTGTAACGGATTCAGCTGGAGCTGCTGGTTGTTCAGTTGCTGCAGACGTTGTTGGGGCTGCTGGATCTGTTGTAGACGGGGCAGAGCAGGATTTGGGTTGTGTTAGCTGGTTCTGATGGTTCTCACTATCCCACTTTCAAAGGGGCAAATATTAGCATACATAGATAATTGTAGAATACAGGGGGCCTGGGATGAGAGGCTGGAAGAGAACAAAATAGACAAGGTATTTGACTTTCAATAGACCAAGTGGTCTACTTAGTTTTATTCAGCAAAATAAAAAAGTGCGTACAAAAATATATATAGATAGAGTAAAAATGATTGATTTGTGATTTAAAAAGGTTTACTGTGAAGGGTACGGTCTCAGTCTCTTTAAAGACCCTGACAGCCCTGACCAAGCCGACAGTCGGCCGACGCCCAATGTCGGTCCTCGTCAGCGGGTTCAATGTGTTGAATCGGATGAAAAGTGGAGCCCTTCGGTGAGAGAAGTCGCTCTGATTGGCTGTTCAGCTTAAGTGAATCAGTACACAAGGAGAAAAATGGAAGTGAGGAAAACAAGCAAACAACTAAAGTGAAGAGGGCACGCAGAGGCTCTTTTTATTTCTGCATATTAAGCGTGAGCGGTGGGGAGCTAGAGTGGTTCTGAAAATGGTCGGCAAACACTGCTTTGTTTTTAAACAATGGCTTGTATATCTGGGTCTTGACGAATACAGACTACGCTGCCTGTTGGTATGTAGGGTTATTACCTCTCACGCGGATGCAGAATGTACATGCTAGTTGGCTGTAGTCTTTGCGGTGTGTTCAAGTATGACTTTTTTGGCCAAGACACAGACCGCCTCACTTCGCCTGTGACGCAACAGTCGGGTTTGTCACCGTGTCTGGGTCTTAAGATCTTCTTCTGTGTTCTTCTAGCGGGCGTGGGGGTTTCCACGCTCGCTGAAGTCAGGATGCATTATCCTATATATGGTTAAAAATCCTGAATGAATGAAGACATTGCTCAATAACAGAGTATAAACTTCTCATTGGTTACATTGAGTATATGTGAACGATTTACCAAAGCAAGGTTTTGCTTTTTTGAGCAGAGTTTAAGCAAGTTCTTTCAGCTCATCAGTCTGTTAGGTGGTTTCTTTTTTGCCGGCTTATGTAGGGAGCACTGGCATAATGCTCTCTTGGCATGGGCTCTCTCCTAACACCCTTTCTTCTTTTGCATTCTGCCCTGGTTGTCCCTTCCTTATCTGAGGTGGGATCCGGGCAATTGGTGGAGGGGTGTGTTGTGGAGGGACAGCAAGGATACAGATCCTGTCCCCATTCTGTGACTGGACCTCGCACCAAGGGCCTTCTTTGTGGTTGTAACAGGTTACTCCACAGGCCAATCTCTCTGGACCTTTTCCATGTGGTGGTGCCATGCCAGTGTAGACCACAGTACTGTTAGCTTTGAGTTCCAAATACCGGTTGCCTGGCTTAAGGAATGGCTCGAAGTCTGGTGTCCATCCTAGTCTGGCGTGGGCAATATTCTTCCAGGCTATTGGATTTGAGAGTTGACAATTGCTGTATTTTTTACCCTCGTGGTTGTACAGCTGAAGGCGCGATGTAGGGCTATTGGCAGGGCCTTGCTGAGCAGGAGAGGGATGCCTTTGGCGTTGCTTTCGCCGAGCCTTTGCTGAACAGGAGGGGGGAAGGCTCTCTGAGAGGCCGGACGGCAACTCGATCCCGGCTGAGACAGGGGCACACACCCCTGTACTTCCAGGTTGCTTTCTTCCATCTTGTTTTCCGTCAGTGCTGGTGGAACATTGTTGTGGAAAATCCACTTCCTTCTGGGACCAAGTGGTAGAAGATGCGTGGGTGCGGTCTTGTTCAGGCCCAACTTTCCCTCGGGTAACGGCCTAGGGGTAAGGCAGCACATTAGTGATCTGTATTTAACAATCTCCTGTTCTACTGTTTTGAAAGCATTGTGCATCAAAAAGTGTACCCAAGATACTTGGCATGACTTGACCAATGCCACTATGTCTCGGGCTGTCCCATTTTGGCGGGGTTGTGAGGGGCTGGAACCCAAAGGTGACCTTCCTCTGGGGGATTGTTTTTCCTCAATAAGTATAAATATCATGGTAGAAGCTCAGCACAATAAAAGCTTGTTGGAAAAACCTACTTACACAATCAGTCTCCCAACAGGGGTAACTACTTTCTTCTGGTTCTCATTTAGGGTAGTGGTGTTTCTGGTGAGCTCCAGAATGGTGTGAGACTGATCATGGGTCACTTCCCGCTCATGTGGATCCTTCCTGGTCATCCAGGGTCTAATTGAGGCTAAGAGTAGCCTATTCCTCTATGGATAGAGGGTTTAAACATGCTCACGGTCAATTCCGTGATGTTTGTTCTCCGATAGGAGGTGCTCCCGATTAAACGAGTACTGGTTAAAATATATTTTCCCCTTTGTGGGATAAATCTCCAGGTTTAATGCTGGTGGCTGGGTATTGATTCCGGCAGAGGAGCCGGGTAGGGTATCTCCCATGTAAGGGGCCTTAAATTTTAATTTGCAAAAAGCTCGTAAACATTCCGGAGATGTAAAGAAGTGTCTACCATGGAGCACCTTCGTAGGCGATTGGTTGCAGCGCATGCCACATTTCCGCAACATCCCAGATCTTTTTTAGATCAGTATTTAGGGGGATATATTAGCATAATTGAATATATAATATACATTACATTACAATATATAATATACATTACATGTTCTCATTAGTGTATAATCACCTGAAACTAAGAATCGTTGTGTTTCGTTAACTTAGAATGAGCCCTTCATATCTACATATGGAGCGAGTCCTCTTCCACAGAGTACAACTATTTTTCTACAGTAGCTCAGCCTTTTGCGTTTTTACGTTACCGGAAGGCGGAAGGATGTAATACTGCTGAAACGCCAGCTGGCGCCTGAATTTTGTTGCTTCTAAATGTAGTGTTATGGCAAGGATGGCCTTTGAGTGAAGGGAAAGTCGTGAAAGATACCACAGCGTTACCGCGGTTTTGCATTTCCTGTTAAGGCAGTGGTGAACGGAGGGGTATTCAGTTGGTTGCAATCTGCAACATTAACAGTAGATGCTGCCAAACCTTACACACTGTCCCTTTGAGGACAAACAATTATCTAATTTGCATATGTTTTTGTTTTGGACCAAAAGTACTGAAATAGTGGATAAGCTTGTTTGTGAGCTTGTTATGTTATTAATGTTTTTGTGATCAAATGTTTTATTTTCTTAAAAGAGAGCAAGGCAGTTACATCCAGTAAGTACACTCGCGTATACAGAGGAAATACAACTGACGATATCTGTGTCTTCTGGAGGGTTAGTCATCCAATATGGGTCAACTTTGAGGGCCCCCTGTTTCCTGATTGGTTGTTTTTTCTGGTTAATCAAACCATGTTCTAACTCTCTCATATAGATTTTCACGTAGGTCATGTTTTTCATTTTCATCAAAAGGGGTGAGGTCAGAAAGTGATTGATTTCTAACTAGGCCGTAGTCGAGGGCTCGGTTGTGTAGCTGTGTAACTCTGTATTCCCTTCGGGCATTTTTCCCACTGCAGTAGATTTTTTCAGCCACTGTCTGCCTTTTGCCTGGATGTTCGCTCCTGCCTTTTCTGTTAGGCTGCATTCACATCAAACCAGGCATTTCGGCAATAGCGCAGGGTTGTTGGCGGTGTGGGTGTGTCACTTAATAGCCCATTAACACCAAGCAACTGCACGACGATTAACGTCTTCTGAAGCCCCCAGGAAGATCGGCAGGCTTTGAAGCCAATTTTTGTAGTGCCTAAACCGTGGAATTACAACTTCCGTGTCAATTCGCCTCCTGGGCACTGCCAAGGTGCCCTTGAGCAAGGCAGCGGAACACCACACTGCTCTCCGAGCGAGTGCTGTATATACAATAGCTAGGGTGCTGTGTACATGTGTGATGTTTAAAAGTTGATTCAAATCGAATCCTCCTTTACCATTTCAATAAATCATTAGAAGTTGTAAAATGAGCTAAAAGCCAAATCCAGAGTTATTTTCCCTCCTCCATTCATGTGAGCCAAGACCGGCCGAGACGGAGTGGCTGGGAGGAGCGGCCTAAGAAGAACGCAAGTGCATCTGTTCTATTGGCCCCATGGATGCGGAATATCGTTAGAATATCCAGGTAATTTTAGAATCGAAAGTAGACCCATTTTGGCTTCATGCGCCACTGAGCAACTTCCATAAGAATGAACGGGGCCCTGCCTCCAGCGCTGTATCCACTTCTCTTTATACATCCATGACCTCCAAAGGCTTAACACACTACCATAGCTACTCTATCTTCATTGGCAAGATGGCTACTTGTCCGATTCAACAGCATACCCTTAGGGGTGCCGGGTTTAAAATTTTCCAGCCGAGAGTTTGTTGTATTAAAGGGCTTATGTCTGTACATACACCCTGATCGTTGCCTTGGCCAAGGCCATGTCTCCTTTTACTGTCATGCAACTCCTGAGTAAATTGACCTGCCATATTACCTGGTGTGGGGTAACAGTGCTTGCTTTCTGCCCTCCTTTCAGGCTACTCTGCTACAACTTTTTACCTTCAGGTCAAACTCATTTTAGGACTTTTTTTAGGAGTTTTGCATGGATGGGCCTTACACTAGGTCACTCTTCTTAAGAGTAAGTGGGGTCTGTGTTCGAGCACCATGTTATCCTGGTTCTGATACACTCCAAAAGTGTCAATGTGTGCACTGCTTAGAAGCCTAGGGCACGTTCTAATAAAGGATTGTGTACTTGTCAATGTCAATCAACCAAACCAATAGGAATGGGACTTTATTGGACCATGGCATGACTCCTAAGCAGTGTCCACATTGACACCTGCGTTAGATGTTGGAGTACATTAGAAATGTCCTGGTCTGTACTTCCTGTTACCTTGATGCCACTGCCAGGTGGTGCTCCCTCTTCTCCTATTGGTTGTTCCTGACCAGACTGTGTGTCTCTACAGGAAGGAAAACAAGAAGAGGTTCAGCAGCGACTTACAGGCAAACGGCAGGAAAGAGATCTTGAAAGCAGTGTGACTATTACACTGCTTTATATTTAGATAGAGTTGTTGTACAGCTAAATGTGTTCAGACAACATCGAGCATTTGAGATCTTTGAATTCTTTTGTGAAGTGAAAACTATTTTTTCTAGAAGAATGTGAGTAAAGTCTTGTATCGGCTCTAGAATTGAAACATTTCCAACATCCGGAAAGAAGAAAGAGAACATAAAGAAATGAGGAGATTAAAATACAATACGATAAAATAACTACAGCAAACCTTTGCTTGAAAAATCCTGCAGTCGCAAACCTGAAACCGCAAGTTTCAGGTTTTAACACAATCATTTTTGTTATATCAAAAATAATTTTGAATAATTTCTTCCTCTATAATTCCTGATACTGCACATGGTAACAAAACTAACAAAGCAACAAGGCTCGAGGCTACTTTACTGTTAATGATGAGACCAGGACAGTTAACGGGGCAGTGGCACCATCGTAGATGGTACGTTATCATGCATTTCTTTCAACCTCTTTAAATTCAGTTTCTCTTCAAACTTTACGCCTAAAGTTTGTTGTAATCAGTCACTCACCTCGATCTGTCGCCCTCTACAGGACAAGCTGTCGTACTGGAGGAGGCTGCAGCATGTTTAGCTGCTTCGGGAAATAAAGGTTTTCCTTGTTGCTCTGCTTTCTTTCTCCCGTAAATAGTGGAGTCTGTCTGGGAACTTGGTCCCATCACTGCAGCAGTGCTTTGATTGGACGAAGGATGCTGGTTTCCTTCCAGTGTCCCCGCCGCTCTTACTAGAGTATCATCTCTCTGATCTCCAAGCTCTCCTCCTCCTCCTCTCCTCCGCTCCTCTAGGGGAGTCGGTGCTCTGTCCTCCCTCCTCTCCTGCTCCGACGTCTCCTGCTTTAATGCCGAGTGAATTAACTCCAGAGTGGTTGCCACGGCTTTCCTGTCCTGAGAGACCTTTACCAACTCAGTGGGACCTCTTTGAGCTAAAGGAGGGGTGGTGTGACCGCTACCTGTAGGAATGACATTGGGAAGGAAGCTTTTGAGGGAGTGGATGCTTAACTCTGCCTGAGAGTCCAACTGCTGATGCAGCTGCGCCTGACGCTCAGCCCGTAACTGTAGGATGGCCAGTCGGAGAACCTCCAGGTCTGTGTCTGAATGGTGCGGCACACCTTCCTTACAGGAGGCGTCTGGGACGAGCTGGTCAGACAGGTGAGAGAGAGTGGGAGGGGTGGAGTCGGACTGCTGGAGGAAGTGTTGGGGTTGGTCACGAGAGGAGAGGGGAGGGATGTGTTCTGGGAAGATAGAGGGAGAGCGTTCAGAGTCTGACACGGAGTTACTGTGACTCAGCTGCCTCCCGAGACCTGAAGGACAGACGAGAGCACCGAGTAAAATACAAAGACCGCGTGGTGTAGAAACCGTATAACGCAGCAGGAGGATCTAGACTCAAGCGGGGTTTCACAGTGGACACGTGAAGCGCTGTGATTTCCTTTCGGAGCCCTTGTCTCCAATTGGGCTGTTAACACAGGATGCCGCGAGCGAATCTGGCAAGAAAGCACACTGATAATCTACTATAAACAATATAAATTATATAGGAGATAAATGATCTGATTCCGCTTTTGATTGTCCTCCACCTCACCCTGCTGTTCTCCTGGAGTTTCAACTCCCCCGATTTCTCTTTGTGGGTAATGTATGCAGCAGTTTTTGACAAAAAAGAAGAATGCAAGTATTAGAAAAGACGACATTTCTGGTTCCGTTTTATCGATTTTTGTAAGCTTTTAGATCTGTACATTGCACTTCTATGTCATTGCTCAATGCAATGTGAAATCGGTACTTACCTTTAACTCTGGAGTCCTCAGATCCTCACACTGGTGTTCATTTAGACTCATCATGTCTAATCAGATGGTTGCGCTTGCACATCACGCTTTAAGCAATGTATTTTGAATTCACTGAAATATTTCACATATTACAAACACGCAACAACTGACCTTTGGGAGCCAGCATGTCCTCTATGATTGGCTGCCTGTCCGCGATGTCATGGTAACCGACCACTCTGGTAAAGTTGTGCAGAATTTCTTCAAAACTGGCCACGATGATGCCACTATTGCAGTGGGCAGGGAACTTCTGATGATGCTCTGAGTAAAAGAGGAAAGTACAATTACTACAAGAGATCAGGTGGTAAATTAAGTCTTCAGATCTCAGCAGCTAATCAGGCGTACGCACCAGTCAGGAAGACTGTGTGTCGGTACTGAGTGTATCGGGCCTGGAGCTCCATGAGACAGTCCAGGTCGGGCGACTGATGGTTCATCATGTCGCAGTGATGATATGGGAGGAACTCAACAATCTGCCGCTTCTGATAGACTGACAGTACGTCCAGCAGGTTGGCTGCGTCTCTTCTGAACCTGACGACCAAACACACGTTTAAATACATACTTTCCCGTTTGTACTTCCAAACAGCACTTTCAGCCAGAACCCGTACTGAGAGCAGATGTAGCCAACAAGTTGGCTGTGAGCGCCTGGTTTCCCGCCAAGTCGCCCGCAATAAGTCATCTGGGCTTGTTGAGGTGCTTTCTAAACCCGGTTGCATATAGTGTGTACATACACTGGTTTTATTTCGCATTATGTCTCCATCACGACAGGGAGAGTCCATGTTTTAAGATATATTTAGCTTTGCCTGTGAGAGGTTGTAACCCTTTGAAAACTAGTGACGCATTTTGCATAAAATCCCAGCTCTTCTCAGAGTCATGACGCGGCTGGAGTTATTGTATATCGGTGTCGACGTTGTGAAGAAAGAGCCTTAAAAATACTTGGAAGTCCTAAAACAGAATTATATCAAGATCTTTTCTTCAACCTCAAAGTAATCCAGTTGAAATGTGTCCATGATTATAATGCAAACAAGAACCTGCAAGGGGCTCATTCAACAGGACTAGTATAGACTGAAATGTAAAGAAATATAGGCTTGAAAAAACATATTTTTAAATCACCAATATTTCTGGAACACTAATAGATAGATATATAAATATAGTATTACAACATGTATACATCTGACGTGCTACAGTGTGGGATTATTCCACAGTGCAGACACAGCATCAGTACCTGGATTGTTCTTTTAATTTCTTGTGGGTTTTGCAGTGAACCTTCAGCCTCCAGACGCTGTCTCGAGAGCTGTGCTGCTCCAGGAGCGTCAGCAGTGCAGTCAGGCGATCTGCAGAACATCGCGTCAATCAGTTAATGAGTCGGGTGAATAAATAAAAACAAGTTCAGTCCCAGCAATGCATTCGTCTTAGAATTTACACAAAGGCAGATGCCAATATTCCAAAATTATTTCCAGCACAATAATCAGTATTTTTGCATTATCAATGTGCGTTAACTGGGACTTGTGTAAGACTAGTTGCAGAAAACATTGCATTACAATCATCTAAAAATACTTTTTGTTGGACACTGCTATTGGATTGCTAATCCCTGACCCACCGTTCGTGATGCGGTCTGGATTCAGGACTAACTCGTCCGAAACGATGCAGCCCCCAGAGACAAAAAGCTCGTTGTAGCTGTTGTTCCTGATGTCGTCCAGCGTATCGATTCCCCAAAACACCACAGAGGCTTGTCGCTTCAGAGACACCAGACCTGGGATCTGTGGAAGTAAAGTGAGGATCAATAGTAAAGCTGCTTTTACTCCGTTTATCCTTTTGTATTGTTCTGCGTTGAACAAGGAATACATGGAAGAGGCCTGACACTGGGATTCTTGGAAAGAGGTTAAGTGATAAGAGATGACAGAACAAGTCAATAAAAAGTAATGAATGAGTCACCAGATATATCTGGGTAACAGGCAGCCTTTTTACTTTTTGTGTAACTTGTTCTTCTAAACACTTATCAGTAAAGTTGTGCAAGTTTAGCATGGGGTTAGCCTTTTCGTCTTATTATTGCAATTAGTAGATGAAACCTTTTCAAATATAAAAACTCCATCATCTGAACTGCGCACCTTTTTGTCCCACGAGATTTACTCTGAAAGGGATTTCTCACCATCTGATAGAACCTGCTCTCATTTTCTGCCAGGATGCCTGCAGACAAAGATCTGCCGAGGCTCCTGCACATCTACAGACATCAGTGGTTTATGAGTGCCAGAGGGACGCGTCCCGAGCTAGACCTGCATCCTGAGCTCCATCAGCTGCATGTGCAGTTCCATGACCTCGTTATACATGTTGTGATGTCTGTGTTGCCGCTTTGATGTCATTTTAAAAAGTTTCAAGTGAATTATTTTGCTAATAAATACTTCAAATCAAACTGATCACAAAAGGTTTGGTTGTTGGTCAGTGGACTACAACATCTGGCCACGTGAGAAACTAGCATGACGGCACAAAGAGGAAGGGTTGGATCGTCTACAGAACTAGAGGACAAATATACTTTAGTCCGCCTGTCAAGTCAGAAGAAGGTTGACTAACAACACATCATTTAACTACGAGTGGACCTGCAGGTGACGTCTGTGGCTGAGGTACCTTGCGTACGTGTCCGGCGATGTCTTTGTTGTTAATGACGACCAGCATTCTGTCCGCAGAGTTTTCTTGGTTCAGAAAAGTCAAGGGACTCTGCTCGGTGTTCCCCTGCTTCAACAGGTATTCCTACAACATCAGAGCACACACACACACACACACACACACACACACACACACACACACACACACTTATTATTATATCAATTGTATTCCTAATATTTCACTATAATTTTCACCAGAATCTGTCGATCTTTCACATTCATTGCAGACTAAACTTTCACTGTGCGGCCCATGAGCTCACCTTCACGTCTTCATGGACCTGGTCCTTCGGCTCGGTGCAGTGGAGGTAGAACTGCAGGGAGTTTCTCTTGACGTCTTTGATGATCTTCACCAGGCTGTTGAACACTTCCGGCTGCAGCTGGCTGATCAGGGAGCTCAGCGCAGAGGCCGGGGGACTGGAGACCGGCTCAGAGGGGTGCGAGGGGTCTGTCGAGGGCTTAGAGATGCCGCTGAACCCCGGCACCTCACAGTTTGTACCTGCCGCACTACTCCCACCTTCTACACCACTACAATGTACCGTCCTGCTGGGGTCTTGTGTTTGTCTGATAGAAGCTGTTCCACTGGTCTCTAAAGTGTGACTCTGCTGTGGGGACGTGTGAGGAGGAGGAATGAGGACGGAAGTGTTAGCGGGCTTGTAGACAGAACCAGACGCAGAGGTAGTAACAGATAAAGTGACATGAGACGACGACAGGGGACTCCTGTTGGCTGTAGTATCAGGAACAGTGAGGATTGTATGAGGCTGCAAGACTTCAGCTCCTCTGGAGAGTGCAGGAGTTTGACTGACTGACGCATCAACGCCAGCAGCTGTCAGTTCACCAAATATATCTTCGTCTCTGCCCGTTTGAGCGTTAGACGCTCGGATGCTGGACACAAAATCACTAACTCTGCTCGCCAGCGCGGCATCAACATTAGTCCGGCTGGTGCCAGGTTTGTGGCTCGGCTCGCCGCCATCAAACTCTGTCAGCATGTTGTCAATGCCGTCAATTAGTGAGCTTACGTAGTCCTGGACCGGGGGGCAGGGGTTGTAGAAAGACACATACTGTGAAAACTGAGATATGGGGGTGTGTGGGAGTGTGTGTTGAGGTGTGGGGGTTTCTGTGTTGGAGGTGGAGTGTGGGGATTGTGGGAAGCTGCAATGAACGCTCTGCTCCTGCAGGAGGAGCTGCATCTCAGAGGAGAAGTCGTCCAGATGTTTGTCCACAACGCTGTCAAGACAAGAAGGAGGTAAGGAGACGGGCGGAGAAAACCAAGAGCCGCCTAAAAGTTCCTTCACTTCTCCTTTTGGCTCCTTATCACAAGCTACCACATGAATCATTTGCTCTGCATCTGCCTTCTCTCGCTCAGTGGGTGCTGGCGAGGGTGTCCTCCTCTCTGGAGCTGCAGGGACAGGCGGCTGGATGGATGCAGAACTAGATGGCTTCTTTCTTTCCCCCTGAGATTTCTCTTCTCTGTCCTTGGACATTCCTGCAGGAGACACAACAGATGCATACTGAGAATAAGAAACTGTAACAACACGAGTTATGACAGCTGTGGCATTAGTTAGAGTGCAGAATGTGTGTTTTACGAATAACGATGTAAGCAGGAGAAGAGGAACGGACCAATTGAATCGACTTTACTCACACACTTTAACTCGTCATCGACTGCATCATGTTGAACACATGACCCGACTGATAACGTGTTTATATACTGCATCCGTTTGTGTGCAGCAAGTGGGAGAGCAAACTGTGAAAATGTCTAAACGCCAACAAATCTGGATTGAAGCAGAATATTTATTTAGATTTAGGAAATGATGACATCGATCTCTTTGCAATAGATCGTGACGCTCTGGAGTTATCGAGTCTGAAACAATCCTACGAAGCCACCACTGGAAGTTAAATCTACAAATAGTAATAATATGAATATTAGTGTAACTTCATGTTTATCTGCAACTTTGTAGTCATTTCTTTTTTTTAAACTGTATTTACTTTGTTTTTTTAAAAATCTTTTATTTTATAATAGTTTTTATATAAAAAACAAAAACAAATCTTCAATATTTGCTTTTATATTATATTATAATTATTTTTCATCTTCATGTCTTGCTGTGTTTATGTTTGCACCAACACCCAAATCAATTCCTTGCATGTAAAAGTTGTCGGTGGCATTTCAGTGTAAAGAGTGGGCGAGGTTACCTGCAGACTCCCTGGGGGCTGTGGGGGCTGTGGGGGCTAACTGCTCCTCGTTAGCTCCGCTGGGGTCCTTGTTTAACAGGTTGTGCTCATTAGGCCGCGCGGACTGGCACAATGAGGGGATGGGGGTGCGGCCGAGCTGAGGAGGGTTTGGGCGTTGGGAAGGAGAAAGGCTGGGCTGTGTAGACGGCCATTGGAAGGGAGTGGGGGGAGGGCTGGGCTCAGGGGACGGGCATTGAGACGGGAAAGCGGGCGGACTGGGCTCTGGAGACGGGCATAGTGAGGGTGAAGGGGGAGGGCTGGGGTCGGGTGAAGGGCACTGGGAGGGGGAGTGAGGAGGGCTGGGCTCGGGAGAAGGGGTGCGACACATCCTGGGAGGTGTGGTTGTTGTGGTGATGCTCGTTGCCGTGGTGAGGTGCTGGAAGCGAGGGTCCTGAGGGATGTTCCTGTCTCTCTGGGTGTACCTCTGTGAACACACACCTGCAGACAGAGTTCAGAGTTCTGGTCACTTATAATAAACAACAATAATAATAATAACAACAATATAATAATAATATAATATAATAATATAATAATAATAATAATAATAATGATAATAATAAAATAATAATATAATATAATAATAATAATAACAATATAATAATAATATAATAATAATAATAATAATAATGATAATAATATTATAATAATACAATAATAATAATAATAACAATAATAATAATAACAATAATAACAATACATTAGACTTGTATAGCACTTTTCTTGTAACTCAGAGACGCTCGACAGAGTGAGCGACACAAAGATAAATATATAACAAACGAGAACTTGACTCTGCAGCTTTGCAACATATTGCTAATGTTAAAGAGTACTAAGCTAGCATGCACATTACAATTTGTCTATTATTCTGAATATGACAATTGTTCCGAAATGTATCAAGGTCATGCTAACAGCATATTCAGATTAGATATTCTGAATTAGACTTTATTCCAAATGTAGCATGTTATGATTAAGACGTGTGGGATATGTTAATATTATTCAGGTTTTGGGAGCATTACATTTGGAATATGCTTCTCAATTGGGGTTTTTAACGGCAGATTGCGACACGCAGCCAGTGTGTAAGGCTCTAAACATTAGGAAAGAGTGTGCATGTAAATATGTAAACATCTTAGCAGCCTGAGCAGACAGACCTGTGATGGGGATGAGAACCCAGGGGATCTCCTCCTCTTCCTCCTCCGCTTCGTATCCTCCTGCTCTCCTCCCGAGCCCTCCTCCTCCTCTACCTGCTGCTCCGTGGTGATTCATCTCGCCACTGTGGGAGCTCGG
Source organism: Cottoperca gobio (assembly GCF_900634415.1). Classification (NCBI taxonomy): domain Eukaryota; kingdom Metazoa; phylum Chordata; class Actinopteri; order Perciformes; family Bovichtidae; genus Cottoperca; species Cottoperca gobio. Next base: position 25,945,852 of record NC_041359.1, read on the forward strand.
ACTGAATCCCTCCGAACTACTGACGCTGCCCACCGCCTGCTCCCACACACGCACACACACACACACACACACACACACACACACACACTTAATTAACCCTGCCTGCTCCATGTGAAGTATTCTTGTTAACTATTACTCCATCATGAAAGAGGGTCTGCTTAACTCTGTTTCTACCAACAGAAGTGCCAAATTATGAATCAAGTTCAATGTACACACAATAACTGTATATAACTAACAATTACAATTAATTCAGCAGTTTTATTGTCATGTCATGTCTTGTACACTGTAGCTACGTATACCAGCACCTGAACCTTTGCAAGACAATGATTCAGTATTCCCTCTGTGATAGTAATCACAGTATTAGCTTGGTTGTGTTAGCTAAACGTACAGAGACGTGCAGTAGAGGGATACATTTGGATTTGCACTGGTCAATATTATGTGGCCGTGCTGTTTGTCAGGTAGAGGCACCCATAGCTCAGGAAATAGACACTGACTCAAAGGGGACTGTACCAAATCACAAGCAGAGCTTCTGTCGGTTCAAGGATGTGTGGAAAAGACAACATAAATATTAAAGCGTCAGTTACCTCCAGCTCTTCCTGCTTCCTCAGGTCAAGGTCACAGTTGGTGGGCAGACCCAGCTTAGTGGCCAACCTATCAAAAGGCCAGGACGCCCTCTGCGCCTCCTCTTGCCCGTCACAGAGGCTCTGATTGGCCGTTCCCCGGGCAGCCTGGTTGAGGTCTGTCAGTGTGGAAGGAAACATTCATTTTCAAAGATTCGTTTTTCATCCATGTTTTCTAAATGCCGTCATCGTAACTCGTAACATCGTAACATCGTAACATCGTAACATCGTAACTTAGCCAAAGTCTGATTCAGACTTTTTTCTAAGAACAATAATTGAAAGCAACTTTTTTTTTGTGTGTGTTCATATCAGAGAAGATATTATTCTATACTATAGATATCTAAAACTACATATTTATTTATCCATGTATTTTTTAAAAGAATGTAAAAGGTGTGTGTATATTATATTAACTCCCACTCGGCGAGCAAACGTTGATGGTCGCTTTTTGGAAATAAAGTCGCTAATATGGTCTGAAAAGTCGTTTAGTTCAGCGAGAAAGTCGCCATGTTGGCAACACTGTGGCTGTGACATTAGTCGGTTACTGTCCGTGTCGCTGTGCACGACACGTTACCGTTTATTTAGAAAGGGACAATGCACTTTAATGAACACGAGCACTTGATTGGGAGATCAAGCTGAAAGTCGGTCAATCCGTGCATCTCTAATCATAACCAGTGATGTCCTATGATCTCCTTCTAGTGTTGGGATGCAACGTTACCAACTGGAATACAATGATGTGAAAGAATAAAAAGAAAAGATCATGTATAACATGTTGCAGGTGGTAGAGTAGTGTATGTGGTTTGGCAGAAAGTCCCAGAATCCAGTCACCTGTTAGCAGATTGAGAAGTCTAGCAGCTAGTTCAGAGCTATCTTCCCTCAGATCAACGTCCTTCAAGCCCACCGAGCCAATCACAGACGCAAGAGAGCCGGGGACAGGGATTCCTTTAACAAGGAGCCCAAAGCAGAGAGACACATGTCAGTAAGCAACGAGTCACCTATCGATTGCAAGATGAACACAAATATAAGAATAAACCATCTATTAAGGTGTTTCAGACTGAAAGTTAAGCAAACACAAACTTTAGAGGCAAAGCAAACGTACAAAGTGCAAAACACTTCACATTGTGGGGAAGTTGCGTAAGTATAAGCTTAGTTTAAAATGCCTGAAGAGCAGAAATCCATAGAAAGCATAAAGAACAACGTATACTATGTCTAAAGGTCATACATCCTGTCAACGTCTCTTTCCAGAAATCATGACCCGTTCACTCAAGATAAACCGACCGTATCACTTACTGCTCCACGTGTCCAGCTCAAGGTCCACGGGCCAAAACCAGCCCCTTTAAGTTCTGATCCGGCCTTCATAACAATTTAAGTTCTTAATAAATTCTTGGCCTCCCTGAAGAACAATGGATGAACTAAGTATGTCGGGTGGCTGTAAATAGGTCAATCTGTTACTAAATAGCACGCAGACATTAATGCGTCATATTTAGGTCTGTGAAATAAGCTGCATGTGAGTTTATTTCTCAATTTGTTATGTATTTATGTGCAGACGATTGCAGAAGGCTAAGCTGTATGGGACATTTTAGGTCCCAAAAGCTCATTTTATGTTGCCACTAAGTTCCACAGACATCAGAAGCCACTTAACTGGCAAAAACCAAAAGGGAGAGCAGTTGAAGTTCTATGCGTCTCTTAAAACTGCAGTGCAAACACAGAGGTTAACCCCTCGATGAAGCGTGTTGCTGGCAGGGGAAAAGAAGCCTCTCGTCTCCTCACCGGTAGTCTTGCTGTGTCTTCCGGGTTCCTGTGATGCCTTCAGGAACTTAAGCGTCCTCTCTGCCGTCTCCTGTTCCAGTTTCCTCTTCCTCCCTTGTACCTTCACCCCTCTTCCTCCTCCTTCTTCCTCCCTCCTCACCTCATTCTCTGCATTTCTCTTACAGGTCAAAACCAGGTCGATCAGCTGCTGCATCTGAGCGACAAAGTAAACACACAAGTTCACTCCGGGCTGAGAGGCCAGGATGAATCCCAACAGAACTTAGTGTTTCTAAAGGGTCTACATTACATCCTACTGACACCATAGTGGAGGAGACATCTTTGCACACACTAATATGTTTTGGTAGTCATGGTGAGATTCCTGCAAAAAAGATGTGCAACGTGTAATAAATACATTTATAGAAACTGACGGTTGTAGGCTAACTGACTAACTGCGGGCACAAAGGGAAATGATTAGCTAATATTATCAATGCACGTTCAGGTGCCAGGACTTTTTGTGATTGTGAAAGGCTGGCACTGATTGCGTGGGTGAAGAACGGAGAACCCAGCTTAAACCACAGTAAATATAAAGAACTTTAAAGAAAGGGGCCGTGTAGCCTGTGTGTTTAATCACAGGTCAGGTCGCAGGACTTACATTTCATTTGTGTGTGCAGGTTTTTAAACTGTGCGCCTGCAGGACTCTGGTCGTGGTTGCCTAAATGTCAGTTTTCACCTTTTGAGTGTTGGACTGTCCGTCTCTAGCGTTGCTGCTCGCCTCCTTCCCCGTCGCCTCGCTCTGGCCTCCACTGCTGTTCCTGAACTCCACCGCCTGTGGCTCCTCGGGGCCACAGTGCGCCTCCACCATCTGCCTGGCCCGGCCCACCGGCAGCAGGTAGAAGGCGGGGCTGTACAGGTAGGAGCGCAGGTAGCCGTCCATGTTCACTCGGTGGTGTTTGGGAGCAGGCAACAGGTTTCCTTCCTCATCCAGTTTGGCGTCGTACTCGCCCATCGGGTACAGTCGGACCTTGAGGTCAATTTTTACGTTATGATTCAAGGTGTAAATATAAAACTAAATACATCCCAGAAGTATTGGACGCCCCTACAATTTACAATTTAAATAAAAAATGCTATTGGATCTTGAACAAACAAGAGAGGTTTCAAAGTATCTCAGGCCCATTGAAATAATAATATACATGAAGAATAATTACAGCATCTCCGTTTACTCATTAATACGTGTAAACAACAGTTGGTACCTTGCCGTCCTTCAGGCCGATGAAGTATTCCCGTGCTTGGCGCTCCACACCGGCAGACAGCTCAGGAGGCGGGTTGGCGCGGGCCTTGACGAGGGCATGGTGCAGCGCGGGCATAAACTGGCTCAGCCGCGGCATCGCAGTGCAAACAGACATCGACGACTCTGAGGCATTATGGGACGAGGAGGCACCTCTTAATGCTACAGGGAAGAAACAACAGGAACAGTTTGTTCTTACTGTTCAGCCTCCAGTTTCCTTTGAGCTTATTAAAGCTGCGCTAATTAATGTGGTTTCTCTCAACAGTGTAATATTGTAATAATAGTGACAGACCAACAGGATTGTCTCTTTTAGTTCATACATTTCAATTAGTTTCTTTTGTCCAACAGGCAACAAAACCCTGGAAACAAAGATGTGCACAGATGATCCTTAAGATCGGTATTTGGGGCAGACTCGGGCATATTTGAACAGATCTGTATCGGCTGAAATAAAGCCAATCAAGGACATCCATACTTGCCAGTACATCATTTGGAAGATATTGTAAATGAATGAGCCAGACCCAGCTGCCCTGTGTTACTCACTGGATATGGCCAGATCTCTGGACTCTGGGAACACAAACAAAGCCTGAAGACACCTCTTCCAGCTCTCTCCTCTCTCTGAAAATACAAAACAACACGTCATTGACATTAACAATATTACTTTAGTTCTCACACCGATGATTAAATAGTTTGAAGCTAAAAATTCACGTTCAAGTTAATTCAAATAAATATAAACCCACAATGTTTTGGACTTTAACCGCCATGTCATACCTGAGGGTGTGGCCATCTGAACACTGGATATCAGGAGGAGGAAGCCGCTGTCTGGAAGTGGAGTCACCAAAACCTGAGGGGAGAACAGACGACCGTCATTAAACACTTATTTCCCATCTTTCCTTTATTTGTTGCTTCTTCCTTCATTGTTCGTTTCTAATTCAATTGCTTTGCTTTGATGTTCTGCTGTTACAGCATTCATTCATGTTTAGCTTGTGTTCATGTTAAACACTGCAGAGTGGAGAGTAGAAGATGACTGTCGTACTGATTGAATTGTTGAAATGTACGTTACAGCAAAACAAAGTGATTTACAATATTTAGGTCAGAAGAAACCCACCACTCTCTTCATCTCCAGTTCCAGCAGCAGTCTCGTCACGCTGGTTATAGACCGACTTCTGTCAGTCACCTCCAGAAGGCAGCAGCAATAGCCGTTCTTCACAACTACACACACACACACACACACACACACATTTAATTGGCTGTACAGAATAATTCAAAGCTTCGTTCATAACGTTGACATTCAAATTCTAAATCAACATTTCGAATGCTCTGTTTTTCTTATTTCTATTCATTCTGTTTAACCCGGTATATCTGCACAGTGTCAGATTACGATCAGGCTACACTCACATTATTATTCTTACACTAGTTGTAGAATTAACTTCCAGTGGTGGCTGCGTAGGATTGTTTCTGACTCGTGTGGTCCAAACATTTCCTCCAGAGCATTGTCAAATCAAAAAGTAAACATTTATAATAAGATTTAAAAAATATGGACGTTATAATTTTAAAAATTCACAAAATATTTTATCTGACAAAATATTCTGCTGCAATCCATATTAGTTGGTGTTTAGGCATTTAAAAAATACAAATTTCACTGCAGGAATTGAGTTATATTCATTGAAAGAAAGGTGATTTAATAAAATAAATAATTAAATATGATCAATCAAATTAAGGATATCATAAAACAAAACGACAGACATTCAAAAACCTCAATAGAAGCTTTGATTGTTAAACACTACAGCGATAATACAAAACAAACAGCAAAGTAATGCATATTCTGCTTTCACACAAAGGATGTTTGGTGTAAATGCAGTTTCAGAAGTGCTGATTTGTGCTAATTTAAATCTGCAACAGAAAATAACAGCTGTTTGTAACTCAGTCCACAAGCATGAGCCTCGAGTATCATCAGCTGCATCCTGGTCTGTGATGCAACAGAGTTCATCTGTCTCACCTTCTTGGCTGCTGTTGTAGAGGTTGTAGGAGAGCAGGTCGGAGGACAGGTGCTCAGTCACCTGGTCAAGCCTCATCAAACAACCGATTTCCAACTTCTCCGGTCTGAAGGACACACGGACGGACACACACACACACACACACACACACACTTTAAAATGTGAGGATATCCAACTCTGTTTGAACTGTATTAAAGTAACTACAAAGTGACTTCTTGTTAGTTTAACTCACAAAGAAAAGGGAGGTATCGCAGATCGTCCTTCAACCATTGGACCGTTAAGACACCATTACAAAAATGTCACCAACCAGAAATACATGTTCGTGACATGTTCTGATTGTTAGCTCCGTTTTATAAACTGTTTTAGTAATTCTGATGGCCGTTCAGACCAACTTATGCAACCACCGTTAAGGTTTGTGGTCTGGTGTTGGTCAAACATACACATCTATGTTCGGATCAAAGAACTAAACACCAAGACAAGATGACTGATCAGACAGTCGCCTCACATCTTCTGTATGTTGCACTCCAACGTACCGCAAAGTAGAGGCTCGATTATGGCAAACATAATTTTTTTTATCAGGTCAAGGTTTTGCAACCTCATCTTAGTATGAGCTACAGAGACACCATCAATTAGATTATAAGCATGAAGACAGGATTTGGAGATCCAGTTTTTCTCCAATATATTCTTTAATCTTTCACTTTTCCACTAATTGTGTAAAGAACATGTAAACACATTTATCAGAGAAACATCCACTTTTTAAAGTAAAGAGATATAAAATATCACTATTATATCACTAAAATATCACTATTAAAAGGCTAAAGTAAAGAGATATAAAATATCACTATTAAAAGGCTAAAGTAAAGAGATATAAAATATCACTATTAAAAGGCTAAAGTAAAGAGATATAAAATATCACTATTAAAAGGCTAAAGTAAAGAGATATAAAATATCACTATTAAAAGGCTAAAGTAAAGAGATATAAAATATCACTATTAAAAGGCTAAAGTAAGAGATATAAAATATCACTATTAAAAGGCTAAAGTAAAGAGATATAAAATATCACTATTAAAAGGCTAAAGTGAAGAGATATAAAATATCACTATTAAAAGGCTAAAGTAAAGAGATATAAAATATCACTATTAAAAGGCTAAAGTAAAGAGATATAAAATATCACCATTAAAAGGCTAAAGTAAAGAGATATAAAATATGTTCTTGGGGCACATAGTTGATTAGAGAGTTGGCAGTGTAACTTGGTGCGGTTCCGTTTAGGGCTTTGTATACAAGAAGGAGGACCTTAAAGTCAATTCTAAAAGTTACTGGAAGCCAGTGTAGAGCGGCTAACACTGGACTGATGTGGTCTCTCCTCTTGGTTCTAGTCAGCAGCCTCGCTGCAGCGTTTTGGGTGAGCTGAAGTCTCTCCGTTGTTTTTTTGGGAGGCCGGTAAAGAGTGCATTACAGTAATCGAGTCGGCTTGAGATAAAAGCATGGATTAGTTTTTCAGCATCCTTTTGACTTATAAATTGTCTGATTTTAGCTATTTCTAAGGTGGAAGAAGGATGCTTTTGTCACCTTGTTTATGTGGGATTTAAAGCTTAGATCTGAGTCTATGATAACACCAAGACTTGTGACTTCAGGTTTAATCAAAGGAGTAAGTTTCCCCATGTTATTCAGCATCATCTCTCTTTTTGTTACAGGACCTACTAGTAGGATTTCAGTTTTGTTCTCATTTAATTTTAAGAAATTATTGCTCATCCATTTATTTATTGCTAACAGACAGGTGGTGATGGAGTTAATAGCTGTAGCATCATTTGGTTCAGCAGAGATGTACAGCTTGTGTGTCATCCGCGTAGCTATGGAAGCACACATTGTGTTCATCTAATGATGTCCCCCAGTGGTAGCATGTATAGGGAGAACAGTAATGGACCGAAGGCAGCTCCCTCGTGTCAAATGCTGCACTCAGGTCTAGCAGGATAAGAATTGAGACCTTGTTTGTGTCAGAGTTTAGTCTGAGGTCACTAATTATTTTAGTTAGAGCAGTTTCGGTACTGTGGCATGCTCTGAAGCCTGATTGAAAGGTCACACATATGATGTGATCTTACTCTGGTGGCCAGGTTGCTGCTGACTTCAGCATTATGAGGTCTGTCTATGTTCCCAAGTTGATGTAACACAGCCAACAGGTCATTTTCATAGTATTACAAAGTTGCTTAAAAAGTCAGTGCAGTACTCACAGTCTGTGGGGCAGGAAGGGAGGACAGAAGGAGCGAAGGGAGATCTGGAAGAGGACTCTGTAACCTTTCACCAAATCTCCGGTCCACACTGTGAACTGAGCGCGCTCTGAGAGAGAGAGACGACACCTCGTCAGCATTATGTGAGCTGTAAGTGTGAACCATCTTATTTAAAGGTGTGGTGTGATGACTCACCTTTACTCCCCTCTGCTGTCTGACTGTTCAACCTGTCAATCAAACACGGCACACGAAGAACATGTCAATTCAGATATTTAGTGCTGACATTGTAAGTCCTGCAGTGTGCCGCAGCTTTAACTTAAAGGACCGTATGTAAGTCTGAGCCAGTGTGTAACTAAGTCTGGATCATTTAAATTACTTATTTTATAGATAATAATAATAATAATAAAACCATCCAGGTAACTGGTTTAGTTCAACAGTTACATTATTGTTGCATGGATTATGTAGTTATAATTGCAAATTATATTTAAAAGAAGTCTTAACATACAACATTATTTACATGTGAAAAAATGAATTCTATTAAAATATGTGATAATAACTGCCCAAGACAGAGACGCTGATATTATCCTGTGAGACTTTAAGATCCTTTTAAGGTAGAATTTCTTTAATTAAATGCAATTGTTATGTATTTAAGATATCTGAGGTTTGTTCTCAGCAGAGCAGCACAAAGTCAACACAAGACTTCTAAAGTTAAAGTTAAAGTCTTAAGCTGCTTTAGCAGAGTCATTTCATTTGAAGTTTTCTGGAGTTTACAGACACAAAGTTGCATTTTAATTTATATCTAAAAAAAAAATGAACTTGATTTATTTAGGGTGTTTTTGGTCACTTTAACCAGTTCTCCATACCTGTTGGGGGCCAGAGGTTTAATGGGCAGTGGTGAGTCTTTTCCTTTTAACTGGAAGGAGACGACGGCGTACGGACAAACCTGGCGAGGCCGCTGCCGCAGCTCGTCGAATGTGTACTCGTAGAAGTATTGCTGAAATAAACAACAGAACAAAGCTCAACTCAATTTTAAAATCATAGAATTCTTTTAACAAAACAAATAAATATTAAAATAATTCTCATGATCAGGCGAGTCATGTGACACATTCACATAAATCTGAGATTTTATATATGATTTTAGTTTGACCTCCAACATGAACATAACGGGATAGGGGTTGGACTCTATTCTTCTCCGGAGTTGCCCAAGGTGTGAGGCGTCGGGCGGGTGTGGGGATACTCACAAGTCCCCGGCTGAGCGCCGCTACGTTGGAGTTCACCCCAGTGGACGAGAGGGTCGCCTCCCTACGCCTTCGGGTTATGGGAGGGAAAACTCTGACTGTTGTTTGTGCCTATGTCCCAAACCGCAGTTCAGAGTATTCAGCCTTCTTGGAGACCCTGAATGGAGCCCTGCAGTGCCTAGGGGTTGGCAGACCGGGGTGGTGGTTCCCCTATTCAAAAAGGGGGACCAGAGAGTGTGTGCCAACTACAGGGGTATCACACTTCTCAGCCTCCCTGGTAAAGTCTACTCCAAGGTACTGGAAAGGAGGGTTCGGCCGGTAGTCGAACCTCTGATTGAAGAGGAACAATGCGGATTTCGTCCTGGTCGTGGAACAACAGACCAACTCTTCACTCTCGCAAGGATCCTGGAGGGGGCCTGGGAGTACGCCCATCCGGTCTACATGTGTTTTGTGGATCTGGAGAAGGCGTATGACCGGGTCCCCGGGTGATACTGTGGGAGGTGCTGCGGGAGTATGGGGTGAGGGGGTCACTTTTGAGGGCCATCCAATCCCTGTACGCCCAAAGCGAGAGTTGTGTCCGGATACTTGGCAGTAAGTCGGACTCGTTCCCAGTGAATGTTGGCCTCCGCCAGGGCTGCGCTTTATCACCAATCCTGTTCGTGATTTTCATGGATAGGATATCGAGGCGTAGTCGTGGAGGAGAGGGGTTGCAGTTCGGTGACCTGAGGATCTCATCGCTGCTCTTTGCAGATGATGTGGTCCTTATGGCATCATCGGTCTGTGACCTTCAACAGTCACTGGATCGGTTCGCAGCCGAGTGTGCAGCGGTTGGGACGAGGATCAGCACCTCCAAATCTGAGGCCATGGCTCTCAGCAGGAAACCGGTGGATTGCCTACTCCGGGTAGGGAATGAGCCATTACCCCAAGTGAAGGAGTTCAAGTACCTCGGGGATGGATGGATATTATTGTGTATTTATTAATAGTTGCTGAGTGTGTGTATTTACCTGTGTGAGTTCGAAGGCGCGGTAGGAGGAGAGCGACGTGACTTTGCTGGCGTTCTTGGACATGTGGCTGTCGAAGCGAGGCGTTGGATCCAGAAGATTCTTCATGTTTTCATAGATACTCTTCACTTTCCCCTGAAACAAAAAAAAGTAGATACAATTAAAATGTCAATAAATGTATTATTACCATTTCTATCACTACATACTGAGAGACAGATACAGAAACAAAGATTTGAAACAGCATCCGCTGATATCATTTCAAGCAAGAGTTTGTGTCCGAATTATTTTGGCCACGACTATCATGTAGTGAAAATGGGATATTGTGACGGCCCTGTGTGTAGGTGCTGTGTGTACAGGAAAGTGTGTGTAGATGTGGCTGTATCTGGTGTCTTTCATGCAGTCGTGTTGTGGTGTATAATGTATTTATGTGAGGCTCTGTACAAACTGTGGCAACACATTTCCTTTGGAAGAAGAATCTATCTAGTGGAATACAGTAGCAGCTCATGCAGTGGCTTAATCTCTGATCTCAGTTTGTTGGAGATATCTCATAGAGGGGAGGTTCAGTGACTTTGCCGGCATTATCAGTGTCAACAGCAGGAGAGAGCTATTGTTTTTATTTTTATCAGCGAGCTCGAAGTCACAGAATGTGCTTAGTTGTGGCGGAGGCAGACTATGTAGCAGAGCTCGAGTTAAATTCCAGCATAAACCAGTTTTTCCATTTCGCCAGTGGCTCCGTAAAGGGGTGAGGCAGGGGGAGAGTGAAGGGAGGAGGAGTGAGGAGAGGGATCCAAGAGCTTGTTATCAGCATGTTGAGGCAGTGGGGTTTTGTCTGTGTGGTGCAGAGGCTGCTGTGTGTCAAGGTGCATTAGCAGAGGTCCAGTAATGGTTTGTCCAGACAATTCAACAGTGCAATGAAATCCTGCTTTAGCACAACAGACTGCTCTCTGCAAACATCGCTGGCTCCCACATGTAAAATGATTTAAATCCTTTTGGAGGTGTTCAGATGTCAGTTGAGGGATTTGTTCTGTTAATTGTCTTACCGCTTATACCTCTGATAGTATTATCTCCCACAACCACAGTTACAGGTTGAATTGTCTCGTTAGATGTTTGTGTTTTTGTCCTCTGTGTGAGTTCAGTCTTGCACTTATCTTTAGGTTTTGGACCCAGATTATCACAGACCAGAGTCACAGCAGTTTCAAGTACTTCTACATGTTTCTTTGCTCCATACCAAATTAACTGAATGACCCAGAATTCATAAACGATCCTTTTAATGAATATTCAAATAAAAATAATTTTAAAAATCCTCCCAATGATTTAGTTGTGAGTAGTTATAATTCTTTGAGTTAAATACATTTAGGAAAAGTAGCAAACTATCTAACAGCTAAGTGGAAACAAAGCAGCGAGCAGGAGAAAAGAGCAGCTGCACTGCAGCAAAGTAAGAAGCAAAGACTGTAGTTACGTTTCCTGCCTCTAATTTACCTTCATCACTTTGAAGATGATGATCTCCCCCGTGAATCCAGGATTCAGGGGGTTGATCTGAAGCAGGTCTGAGTACTTGGACAGATACACTCCTAGTGACACAAACACAAACGAAAGAGAACATTAAAATGGCCGGTCATTTTCCTTCCATCTAACACCAACTTCGTGTGCAAATAAACAGATGGGAAAAGGTCAAAAGTGATTTTCTTTGTATCAGCATGCGTCTGTTCACTCCTACCTTTACTGGGGTTTCCCAGCACTGTGATCCAGCTCTGGCCCACAAGCAGCCCCTTCTCACAGAGCCCGGGCAGCTACAGACGGACAGATAGATAAATTATTAACGGGGTAAAATATCAATCTTAAAGGCGAAGGCTCATCGATCCATTGATTCTGTTCCCAGTCTTATCTGTTTTTACAAAGACAGCTCTTTGTCTTTTTCCAGAGAAGATCCATTCATTCTGTGGGACAGCCCTGAAGTACGAGGCAAAGTCAAGCCACACCCCCATTAAGACAAACTCTGCAGTTTAGTTTCTTTGTCAAATAAAGTACTACAGATCGACTGCGACAAAATACCTACAACACAAGACAAATGCCAAAAGACCCTCCTGCACAGGTACAGCTTGTACTGTGCTCTTCTGACTAAGACTTCTTCCTGTCCTGTCATGCCAGGTTTACACTTCACGACTTTAGCACAGTTTTTGGATCTCCTGGACAAAAGCCCGACATCAGAGGTAATTCGGCGTTGGCTCGGCACTCAGATATACTCGTCTGGACTCCTCCTGCTGAAAGATCTTGTAGTGTGTGACCCCCCGTCAGTCATGTAGTGTGAAAACCACAACGACTTAAAGACTCGGCCTAACTAGACAGGAAGTTGTGTGTGTTGTGAAGAGCACAGCGATCTGACGGCTTTGAACATGTAGTGTGAACTTTAGACAACAATAACTTACAGCTCGGTGTTAATCTCACCTTGACAGAGTCAACAGATGACAGGAAGCAGTAGCTCTCCTCCAGCTCCTTGTCTGTCCTCCCATCTGCCTTCATCTCCTTTCTCTTCTCCACAAACTGAAACACGCACACACACACATGAACATATCGTACCAAACATGGCTCCACAGTAAATGATATTTAGCATATTTCAGTTAGTGCTTGGTTGAAGACAAATCATTCCTCCACGGTCAGATTATTTTCTTAAGACACTTAATAATAATCATCACTTCTCTACAATGACCTTCCAAATTCTTTGACAAACACTTGTACACATTGGGCAGCTTTGATGATGGGTGAACATATCAACATCTCCAAACTTCGATGGCGTCCCAGCTATAAGCAGCACTAAAGCAACAGGACATATTTAAATGGCAATGCTCCTGCACACATCCGTCTCTCACCTCTTTCTCCAGCAGCTCGCTGTGCACGAGCCGAGGTTTGCAGTAAGTGAAGCAGCCAGCGGAGCCGGTGTCGATGTAGTTGGAGGTCAGGATGGTCATCATGTCGTCATACTCTCTGGACTCAATGGAGACGTACTGGAACAGAGCTGGTAGAAATACACAAAAGGTCAGTATGTGTTTACACCCCCTGGACTCACTAATAATCCTTTATTACTTTCGATTGTTTGAAATCACAAATAATCTTTTCCCCCTGAGCTGTCAGCACGTGTAGACCACACAACCGTTAGAGCTGTGCAGGTTTGTGGTGGGAGCAGTGATGCACCAGCTAACCTACACAGGATGTTGTTTCATCTCATCCGACCAAGAAGCTCACCACACACACACTGCATAGAGTACGGGGACACCCCAACATCGCAGCTATATGTGATTCTAACATCTATTTTCATTGATTAATAGTTTGGTCTTTAAAATAGTCGACTAATCGTTCAGTCAATCGACAAGATACGCATCATGATACAGGGGCAACGATTCAACACGTTGCAATATAAAAACAATAAATCTAATTTTAGGAAAATGCACACACCAACATAACGTGCCTTTGCATTTATCACAGTCCCAGCAAACATCAAAACAAAATGAGCCAGTCAACTCATCGTATGTAAACTATTAAAAACTAAATCAATGTTGTTTCTGAGAACTGTTACAACATCACAGAACATAACATTGTGATACTTAAGTCATTAAGTCATCATTAAGTCGGTCATTCCAAAACCATTATGGGAAGCTTTCCTACTAAATCAGAGAGGCACAACCCCGACGCTGGGATCAGGTCAGAGCTCTGTGCAGCTCGTCAAGTGTTTCCACATAAAACTAGGAAAACCATTTATTCATAAACCTGGTTTTGTAGTTCATTCACTAAACATATTGTTTAAAAGATCACAGTATGCTGCAGCATTAAAGATGTCCCAGAGGTGGCCCAAACTTGGAAAAGAAAGTGGGCCAAAGTTCAGGAGTACCCGTAGTAAAAGCCACACGACGAAACACACGGAAGAAACTCAGTTAAATTTGAATAACTACTCTTAGTAATAATCTACAGTCTTCAACGTCCTCCCTGTGGCCTCCAGACAAATAAAAAGACACTAACCTGAGCTCATTTAAATTATTTCATTTCTGTAGTTGTTTATTTAACAGATTTCACGAGTATCAGAAATAGATGTTCAGGACTCTATAATGTCAACGCTTCATGCAGCTTCCAGGTGAGCCTCGCCCACACCCAGACAGACGGTTGGTGCATCTGGGGAGCCCACACATATAGTTGTTAGCGCTCCTCAATTAGAACAGGATAATCGCAGCCTTTTTGGTGCTAAATAATTCTCAGGAGACTGAAAGAACCTGAAGCAGCTGCCCCCCTCAGTGTGGAGGAGGGGGCTCAGCTGGAGCGCCAAACACCTGAGTACAATGTGCAGACACATTCAAAATTAGCATTAAAAATGAAAATATGAGTAATGTAGTAAATGTATATACATAATGAGAACCGAAGGTAGTAATACATAATTACAGAGATAGAAACAGAAAGTAAAACAATGTTGTTATGTTGTTTTAATATATTTTTCTATTCTAGTTTCCTTATTTTACTTACAGTATTAGTTATTATACTCTTTATATGCATGACTCTGTTGGGATTAATTCTTATGTTATTGTAATTTCATTGGTATTATAGTATACTAATTTCACTACTTGTATTGTTACTCTATGAGGCACTGGTGTTACTTCTTATACACTTTATATTTATATTGTTTTCTTTATTTATGTTGTAATTTTCTGGCACAATAATATCCTTCGGGATTCATAAAGTTAAATCTTATTTTCTAAAATTATAAAGTGGCAGTCTGATTTAAAAAAAACAACTAAAAAGGCCCAATTTAGTAAGTTTTCACTGTGTTTAAACACATTTAGCAGTAATTTACAAAGAAAGGCGCAGAAAGGGGTCACTCTCACACATCTGAACACTTTGAGGAGACTGGTACTGTAAGTTAGATCACTCTCACACATCTGAACACTTTGAGGAGACTGGTACCATAAGTTAGATCACTCATTAAAGTGAGGACACACAGCTGAAACACAGCTCTGAGACGCGGAAGTTCGTGGAGCCCCCCCGACACTCAGCTACAGTTGGCCGGTGACTGAAGCAGCACGTCAACCAGCACGTCCGGTGGCTAACTGCTAGCTAGCATCCTTTCCTTACTGTCAGAATCTACTTAAAAACACGCCACAGCTACAAACTAAGCTTATATAGTTTATTTATAAAGACAGCGCTGTTAAAGATATGACATATACACGTGTGTACGTTATTAGTGTAACTAAGCTAACACAGCAAAACAACCAGGTCTTTGGAAGTTGTCCGATAATGGATGTTTTTCCATTACTAGCGGGCACAAACTTCAGGGAAACGATAATATACTGAATTAACTTGAATTTAAGTGTAATGTCACGTAAACATATACAACTTGTGGTTAGTATACGAAGACCAGCCAACCTCTCTTTTCCTTGGTTTTCCTCGGTATGAGGAACTTGAGGGGCTCGATCGGCATGTGCCTGTGGTGGACCGCGAGCTGTGCGGAGTACCTCCTCTCCATCCTCCCGGCAGCAGGGCTCAGTTTGCCCGCAGCGTGCGGCTCCCTGCCTGGGTGCACCTCGGTCACCTCGCCATCTTGCAGGCTATCGTTAGCTCCAACCTCCGCGGCAGCAGCAGCCGCCCTCTTCGGCGGGCGAGCTGCCTCCCTCCGAGACAGATTGTCGTCCATTAGATTTTAGAACCAACCCGACGCGTCTCTTCCTAACCGTCAGCGTGTCACTGTTTCTCGGCTAGAGCCCCGCGGTGACACCGCTGTTACCTCCGGACCCCGCGACGCAGGGAGGCGAAGCAACAACACACACCGCGCGCCATCATGCTCTTCCTGGAGCAGAGGTCTTCTTCACTGAGGTTATACTGCAGCTGCTAGACATACTAAATGTTGCTTTACTGCCATCTTCTGGAAATGAGTAGCACATTCAGCAAAATAAAATAAATAGATCAAATGTTCCAAATGTATGGAATGATATAAATCGAAATATAAAACAATCTACATTGAATAAAGCCAGGTAGAAATGTGTTGTTTAATTGTGTTGACATATTAAAGATAATGCAACACAACCTGTTTTGTAGTAGTCCCATGTGTCAAACTCCTTGCTGCATATTTGTAAATTAAAGTAATAATCTCATTAACATAAATGCCTGTTGAGTCCCTATCTGTCGCCTAATGACAATGGTCTTTGAGCCTATCGCCCTCGCTTGTGTAGTTTTATGAACTGGGCGAAAAATCTGAAGCAGTAAACACTGGGAAGTGTGATCCACAAACACACCTGCTTATCACCATAGGTGCCGCAAAGAGGACAAAAGGGAGGAAAAATAAATCTGACCGCCTCAAACTAACTGGCTCAAAGCAATCCTGAATCCTGAACAGCTCATGTTGTTTCACCAAACGAGCTCTGCTTGTTGTTTTCTGATTGAAAGCCAGTGTAGTTTTTCTGTACTTGAGAGCATGGAGGCGACAACATGGGCCCTACAATAACCAGGGCCCAATAAACAATGTTGATTGAGGGGATTAAAGTTATTTGTACCATGTTGAATGTGGAAGTTGATAGCAGCCAGTTACTAAGTTAATGTAATTTCAGATAGCTAAGATAATTATAGCAGGCTAATGGCTACAGAGTAATCCATTCTGCTATATCCTCACCCAAAAGGGTGTTTTAAATCACTTGCAATATAATAATAATAATAATAATAATAATAATAATAATAATAATAAATTGTATTTGTAAAGCGCCTTTCAAAGCTAAAAGCAATCCCAAGGCACTAAAATGCAGGACAACAACAACAACTACATCAACAACAGACATAAGAGGTTACGGAAATGCTTCTTGAAGGAGTCGGTGGCCTGTGGAGCCCTCAGGTGTTCTGGGAGGGAATTCCACAGGTGAGGAGCGGCTGAGCAGAAGGCCCGATCGCCCATTGTGCGAAGCTTGGTCCTGGGGGGGTGGAGCAAAGTTTTTTTAGAATATGATTTCAGACGTGGGTATTCTGTGAAGAAATGTAATACCAATTAACACTTTCATTACATTTACATTGCCTACATTCTTTAGAGAAACTGCACAGTACCTGTGGCTGTTTCAGTGTGTCGTGGTTGAAGGTGCACTCTGGTGTTCCTCAGGGTTCAAGCTTAGGTCCTCTCCTTTTCACAATCCACATTAATATCCCGGGGCTGTATGTTTATAATTGTTAATTGCTACTTGTTGTAGAAAGGTACTCTTTATTTTAGTATGGAAACATGTTCTTTACAATCGGGAGTAACCACCCATTTATTCACAGGATGCTTTTATAACAATTTATTGATGCTTTGGTATTGTGACAATCCAGACTTTAGTTGATACCTCAACTAAATAGTACTTTTAACAGATTAAAGAGCGACTGACAGTGTGTAGAAGTTTCATCTGATACATGTTCGCTCTTCAGCATCCCAACTATCCAGATTGTCTTGACAAGTCATATTTCACGGGTAATGTGTAAGCACATGTATAACAAACAGACATGTTTGGCTTTTTTCCTACATTCATATACAGATAGACTTAATATACATTCTTTACATACATACAGTTCATACACAACACGCTCCTACTTCAGGGAGTCTCTGATTGTCACAATATTTCTCTTTCTAGTAACACCTACAGCAGCTGCAGGTATTTTGTGGCAACAATGGGAATAGACGGTCAAAACTGACTGTTTAATGTATTTGTAATACTTAATGTAGACTTCATGTTAAAATTACAATACTGTATCGGTAACTGTGTCTCTACAGAAGCCCTAAGAGGCAAGTGATTCAAAAACTAGGTTTTGTCAGCATAAGTTCTTCACAATTAAGTGGGAAAAGTTTGGCAGGTGAATTCTTTTTTTGTCACGATCTTTTTATTTATTTTTAATGTTTGTTTTATACTAATTTGGCTTGCAAAAGGCTGGAGTGCTCCACTACCCCATGGACACCCCCCTTCCACTTTATGAACATCCCTCTGCATTGAAATTCACTGAGCATTGCCTTTAGCACATACTGTATTCATTGCAAACTCCATTACCTTTCACTAAAATGTATTTGCTAATGCAGAGTAGTTGCACATGAAGGTTATTTGTAGGAGTTTTTGGTGGATGTGCATTTACATCCATGCATTCACAAATGAATAAGCCAATAAGTCATTTGTAACTTCGATAATCCATCAGAACAGGGTGCACAGCTCGGTTTTCTCCAGTGTTTTCAGACATTACAACTGATTTTAAGACATTATTTAAAGAGTTTTAGAAAGCTAGGAGAACTACTGAGGAGCAAAGAATCCTTCAACTCATCTGGAAGACACAAGATGCAAGTTAGACCTGACCGGTTTAATGGAACGTTGTAGAACTCACGCTCCGACTGACTGAGTTCTTGCCACATTTACCAACTCTATACAACAGCGGTGGTAAATGACCAATAGTCACAATACTGACATTTTCTTGACTTGAATGCTCAGTTTCATATTTTTCAATATAGCGTTAGACACAGCTGTAAGCATGACTCTTTCTCATCCACTGTGTTTTAAATGCAACGCACTGGAACGACGTTGAGGCTTCAGGGCGATTTCTGGCATAGTGGACAAAATTTGCAGCCACTTTCCCAAAAATACTTTTTCAACAAGGCAGTAAAACCATAATTATATATTTTGATGAGACTCACACTCCAACTTGAGTGTTTGTATAATCAGAATTTGAACCATTAGGTCAGATAAAGTCTTGTAGAGCCGTGGTTGCTCTATGAGTCTGAGGGAAATGTTTTTGCAGTATGTGCCTGGTGAGCATCTTTGAACACGGTATCCTCTTCTCCTAATACGTCCATGCAGTTAGTACAGTTTCATGGGGCCGGTGATCCCGAGTGTGGCGACCGTTGTTGTGGCATCACCAGCAGTCAGGGTGCAGCAGCTACAGCATTCAGGAACACTTTGGTTTCTGCGTCCAAAATCACATACGATGCACTTCCTATCTTTTCGCACACGTCACATCCTGAGAGCCTCGTGCCTCTGCAACACCTGACAGCAAGCACAATGAACCTCCTGAGTTTTTGGGTTTTCTTCACTTCTGTCGGAGTCCTTCGGCAGGCGGACTCTTTGTGTATCTCGTAACAGAGCAGCCTTGTTCACTATGAGCGTTGTCGTCACATTGCATTGTTGGATTTTGAAGCCGCCTCAGTGTCCAATGTGTACATAGTTCACCAGAAATAGTTTCAATTCACCTACTGTTGGTTTCATACATACTGCAAACTCAAAACTCACATACTATTTTAGTGTCTAATGTCTGATGACTGTTCTGTCAGTGACATCATCATCAAGTCTCTGATTTGATTTGATCATCCTCTGTTTGTTTGGTCCCAGCATCAGCACCTGAGGTTCAGCTCCTCCAGTGCATCAACCTCACCTGTGTCCATGCCGACCTCTTCCCCCTCCTCAGCGCCGCTCCGCTCCTCCTTCATCTCCTCCTGCTCCTCCTCCTCTTGACAGGGAGAAGCAGAGGAGATAGTGGAGGAGGGAACATCATTAGCGCCTCTGCTCAGAGTCTCTCCTCCACCTCCATCCATCCTCCAGTCTGCTCTGGTTCCCATCTCTCCACCAGCACCCTGCCCTGTCTCCATCTCACCCGTCTCCGTCAGCCTCGTCTCACCGCCCTTCCCTGTTTCTCCATCTAATTCCAAACCCGTCCCACCATCCACACCCGAGCCCTGACTCTATCTCCCTACCCGTCGTTGTCTCTCGAGTCAAACCCACCCCAGCTTCTTTACCTAAACCGAGATCTTTCTCTCCGCTCAGGCCGACCTCTCCTTCTGAACCCAGCCCTGTTTCCACCTCCCCCCACATCCCATTTTCATGTTCATGCCCCAAACTCAGACCCGTCTCAGCAAGCGGCCCTATCTGTCCAGCCAGCCCTGTCTCCACACATTGTCCTGTCTGTGGTGGCTGGTCTCCAGTCAGCGCTGCGGCTCCTTTGGCTTGTCTGATGCAGTTGATCCACTGCTGTTTGTTGAAGGTGTCGCTGGCCTGGAAGCAGTGGCTCTGCAGCTGACCTCTAGTGCGATACGAAACACGGAAGAAGTTCTTTGCTGTGAGGAGAGAGAGACAGCAGGAGACACGGGGGGTTATTATGGTCAGACATCTGTGCCGAAAGGTTTTACATTTCTACAGAACATTTTATACTGTAAAAATAAACTTCAGTGTTTGTGGTTGACAAACTATTCTAATGTCGACGCTGTTTATAAATGAAATCAAACGTATCTTTATCATTCATTTGTTTCAAACCTCTACATGTAAAATCAGAATATGTAATACTGCAGTTAGCTAGTGGATGTTTGTGGCTGTTAAATCTATTTAGGCCATACGGTGTATTCGTAAAGTATTGAATGATCCTGATTTCCTCTTACGAGTAAATGAAATGCGTCTGTGTTTGTAGTATGAGTTTGTGGAATCTGTTGTATTTGTGAAGCACTGACTTCGCTCGTTGTTGCTGAAGGCTCCTCTGATGGACCCGCCCACTCTCATCTCTCCGTCTAATAAGTCCTCCAGGTCCAGCTGCCGGATGGGGATTGGCTGGCGGCAGAGCTGGTAGCTGACTGGATAGTCGTTCAGCGAGACGGACCTGGTGATGACGAGGACGTCCTGGAACAGAAACACGTGGAGCTTCTGGAAACAGAAAGAGAAAACAGACGTTAGTTTTTCTTCCCTTGAGGATTCGTTCATCAGCGGTACGTTTGAGTACATGTATTATTGTTATGTGTTATATTTACACGTTATGAACCTATGGAGGTACAATATAATAATATCATTTTATCTCCTTTAGTAGTACAGTAAACATGTACTGTAGAATATTTAATCTCGAGTTGGCAACTTGTACTCGTCGACTTGATCCAGATCTTTCCATGAAGACTAATATAAGGTAAGAAATATACTAATCTATACTACATTTTGTGAACATTTAGGGCAACGCATGTCTTGATTTTACAACCTTCTCTAATCCTCATGTGAGCAGCTGTGTGAGTCAGAACATAAGAAATGTGTTGTTATCAGAGCGATGACGTATTCGGGCCATTGTAGGTCAAAATAAATAAATGATGGATCCGGGGGAGGAAGGGAATATAACTCCAAGACTAAAGTCATCAATTGACGGGAAACAAAGCTTGAATATTCGGTCAGCTATGACCTCATCCAAATCAGTATGTTGTTTTCTTCCCAATAGGTCTGATTCATGGCAGTGCACTGCAGGCATAATGCACAGCAATGACCAAAGAATCCCCTCTAGTTTCACAAGTTTCTTCTTTATAGGGCACCCGACAGCTCACCATGAATCTCCCCGGCTCTATAATAAAACATTTAAAACTTCAATGGCCCTATTATGCCTTTGTACTTCATAGACCAAATGAGTTAAATAGAAGAACTGTGTGAGCTACAGATACTAGTGATGTATGGACTGAAGGGGTTGGGAGGTTGGTGGTGGGTATAAAATTGTAGAAATCTACTGACGAGTCCTCTGTTGTTCTTCAGCTCTCCGTGGCAGCTGAGGGTCCTGGACCGGTCAATCAGTTCGTCTCTCTGTCCGTCCTCCGTGTACAACAGGCGGTCCTTGTAGTACTGACACTCCGACTCGCCCGTCCGCATGTTGATGTCCGCCACCACGCTCTGCACCATCAGCATCTGTAGAGCAAATAGACAACATGTAACATCATGAGAATCGATGTAGCCACATGCTAATAAGGAAAAGGTTGAAATGTGCAGAGAGCGGGCTGGTGCAGAGGACTCCAGCACCTCGTTTGAAATAAACAAAAGAAACAAAGATGTAAACAAAATGTATTAATATAACGATTTTCATCCAGATTTATCTGATTTTAATGCACTACTATTCCTGACTACTTAGGAGATATTTCTCCTCTTTTTTAGTATAAACAACAAGTGTTTTGATGAACTGTGCATGTAACATATGCTTAAGCTGATGATTGGATGTTTCTCACTGAGATGCTTATAAAACCAGGGGAGCCTGAAATAAGTGTCTTTCTTTGTAAGAGCAAATTCTCATGTCAACTCGACTGAAATCTTTTAACTGTTTGAATGTTCCTGAGACTTGTTGATTTGATTCCTGATATTTCAGTACTTGCTCCAACCTTTTTAATGCCGTCTCTGAACTTTCAGGGTTCTTTTTATATCTGTGCTAAACAGTCCTGATTGGAAGAAATTAAAATCCTCAGTCTGACAGTCAGGTGAACCAGACCTGCAGGACAAAGATGTACAGAATCGTAGCGCTGGTTTTCCTCACCGCCTCGTCCAGGTGCTGCCGGTCCGGGTGGTCGTTGGGCGTGTGCTTCAGGATCTCCCTGAGCAGCAGCGGGTATTTCACCAGTCGGCTGCGGGGGATGTCAAGGAAGTTCCACAGGTCCAACTTCCTGCTAAATGGCGACTGGAGACAGCGCTGCAAGAAGTCCTGGACCCGCCGATCCTGCTTCTTCTGATCCAACAAGGTCTTGGCCTTCACCTGGTTACTGCAGTACGACGTGTAGGAGGAGAGACAGGGCAGCTGCAGGGACACACAAACACCTGCTTACTACACAGCACAGGAGACAAAGTATTTTAAGTATGTTTTATTATGTGAAGAGAAACACTCACCCAGTTAGTCAGGATGTGTCCCACATGTTCTGTTGATCCGTCAGGTTTTCTGGCGTGTCTGAGGCGACTCAGCAGGTCTGAGGAGAGACAGACGGTGGTGAAATTCTGGAACTATTTTAAAAGCATCTTGGGAACATCGTACATGAAGCAATCCAGAAATACAGCAACAACAAGCTGCACTGAAGGAGCTTTAGATGAATGTCCAAACTCAACCATGTCACAAACAGGGCTGATGAAATATTCCAACATTAATATCCATACGATACAAATCAAAATGTGAAATATGAATATGTTTCTCAAATATGTTTTTATTAAGTGGTTATAATTCACATGCATTTCCCTGTGCATACTGTCTTACAGTTGTGCATGTAACACTGGATTCATTAGTAGTAAAAGGCGCAAAGGTGATATTTAAATAGTAAGAATAGAGTAGTAATAATATTAAAAGTGCTGAGTTGATGCGTTTCTCTACATAATCAAATATCAATACAAATGTTTTCTAAAAACAAACAGCCGTACAGAACTTTTCCTCAATCATCTCTTCAAATTCACATTCAGCCAAACATACGCACACACAGTTTACATGGATGTTTGTCTGAACACTGCATGATTACTCTTCTTTCCCTTAGAGGCTCACTGTAGCTCTGCTTAAAGTTCATTCAGTCTCCTTGGCTGCACCTCCTCTGCAGTGTTCACTTTACGTGCAGAGATGTTGGAGGTTTCTCATTCACTTCTACACAGCCACCATCTGGTGGCCATTACAGGAACTGCAGCTTTAAGCCCCCCAGACATGAAACACTTCCTCTCTCCGTTAAAGTGATGGCTTCTTGTCATTCAGTCACACATTTCTTTAACATGAATGTTTTTCTTATGGCTTTATTCAAACATGCTCCCCCCTACCTTCATGCAGGGGTATCAGCGAGTCCAGAGTGCCAAAGATCTGGTTAAGTTCCAGCTCAGTCATGATTGACAGCTTCAGCATTGGGTCATGGTAGGCCTGCAGCACACACACACGCACACACACATATATGAGCATACGCAGAAAAATATCATAAGTCAGTTCTTCAAAGAAAATAAAAGTCTTAGTTTACCTTCTTAGCCAACTTGAGATCCTCCACCAAGTCTTGCTCGCCCTGAGCCATCTCGAATATAGCCTGCAGGGAGAGAGAGAGAGTTTGGTCGACAAAGAAAACTTTACATTTTCTAAATTAGTTTGAGTTATCTTTATGTGTTAAGAGTTAGACAAGTGAGTATATGTACGCTGGGATTTGAATTTAAAAGAACAAAGAACTTGCTGATGGATTCAGAAGAAATATTGTTTTTGTCAAAAGTATTTTGAAAGGTTGGTTGTATGTTCTGTATTTATATACGTATTGGTAATGTTGTTTCTCATACATAGTATTTGTTTTACATTACAACTGACCGATGGACTGTCAATAAGGAAACCAGACCCGATGAAAAATAAATAGTTGTGGCACGAAATTAAAATACAAATCCTTCGTCAGTGTTCCTCTCACCTCTTGTCGTTTAATCTCTTTTGGGCTCAGAGGTTGCGTCGCTCCCAGCCGGACGTCGAACGTCTCACTCCAGAGCTTGCTGTCACGGCGCTTGGCGGCGGGGGCTGTTGCTGTGGAAACCCGTGTGGCAGTCATGGAGGAGCAAGGGTTGGAGACTGTCGCTGACACAGCGCGCGTCTTCATTATGGAGGAGGGAGGAGGATGAGCTGCTCTCTCCGTCTGACTCTCATTACGAAAACTGATGGAGCGCTGCAGAGACAGCGAGATGGTTAAATAATAATATAATACATTTGAATAAATAATAAAATGCAGAACTGTTTATAGAATAATATTATATTCTTATATTTCAAACTAGAGTTGTAAAGTAAGAAAGGCTAGTTTGGCTGGTTCCAGAAATAAAGTCCAATTCATAAATATGTATTTTACAATCTGCATCTTAAATCACTTTTGAATTTGGTGAATTTTGATGAAGTGGCTCTGTGTTTTGTTTGTTTTAAATTCACTGCTGATTGATTTGCGCCCTCATCTCCATAGCAACAGCAGCCGAGACTCATGTGTATGATTAAGAGATGTCCGCCAAGCCAAACTGACGGAAGTGGAAATGTATTAACTCTGGAGGTCATAACTATAATAAATGGAATTATATTATTCTTTTGTGTTTCGATGTTCTTTTTACAATTTATTGACACAATGCAAAAGAAGTGGGGGAGACATCTGATTGGCTGTTCACCTGCAGCGTCTGACCAATCCTCTTCAGCGGTACGCTCTTGACGGGCGGCAGCAGGGCGACCAGAGACGTCACCCTGGATACAAGTTTACTGCGCTTGGTGCTGGGCTCCTGGAGGAGAGAGCAGAGTGTCAACACTACAATATAAAAAGAGACATTTGCAACACAAACAGCAACCGGAGAATGTTCCGAGGTTTCGCTTAATTATCCAAGAAAATGGTCGGATTGCCCGATCATCAAAACTGTTTCTGTCAAGAGACATATCGATCTACTGACAAAACGCTCATGGAACAACTTGTTCACCGAGTCTGGACACATTGTCTTTTAGAGACTTTCAAACAGCGAGTGTGTGTGTGTGTGTGTGCGTGTGTGTGTGTGTGTGTGTGTGTGTCCTTCAGACCGGAGAAGTTGGAAATCGGTGTGTGTGTGTGTAGTTTGTTTTTGAAAATGTACTCTGTATTGTTAAAGCAGGTTAAACAATAGCCTGACTCAAAGTCTTTCCCGCTCTGCCAGACTTTATCTCACACACGCACACACACACACACTCACACACACACACACACACACACACACACACACACACACACACACACACACACACACACCAGGCTCTGTTCTCTGTGTATGAAAATGCCACCAGGCTGCTTGTCCTGGATACAGACTTTATAATAATAAATCAATGTGTGTGTGTGTGTGTGTGTGTGTGTGTGTGTGTGTGTGTCATAGTCAGCCTACTGGAACACAGGAACCATCAAACTCTGTTTCCATCAACAGTCGGGAACCAGTCAACCAAAAATAAATCAATCTCAAATGTTTTTTGTTTTTTTCCTCCTCGATCGCACCAAAGTCACAGAATGATTGACTTCAAGTTCACTTCTCAAATCAGATTTGACAGTTTTCAATGACTGAAAGTTGTAACTCGATAGCCTTTAAAGTTGCTGTTGGAAGTCTGAAGAGTCTCTCAAATATAAAATGTAAACACCAGTTAAAATCAGTATATTTTATCTCATTGGGCAGATTATATTCCTGTTTGTGTGTGTGTGTGTGTGTGTGTGTGTGTGTGTGTGTGTGTGTGTGTGGGTTCAGTGATGATAACACATATTCAATTTATTTGCTTTACACTTGAGAAGTTTCCATTGGACATGTTGTAATGGGTTTCTGTGTGTGATGCACAAAGATCAGTGCCGTTCATCAACAGTAGACTGGTCGTCTAATCACTCAGGCAAGAGTTTAAACTCAGAAACAAAACACATCTGCGTCAACAGAGTCAAGGAAGGACTTCTTCCTTCAAATCATCATTCCAGAAGCCAAATCACTTTACCTTTCTTTTGGTTGCATCATTGTTTATAAAGCATGGCAGGATGTAAACATTTACAAACCGAGTCTTGTCTCTAAAAACTCAAATACAAAACTCATGTATTTCACATAAAAAGGCACAAAGTGTGATTCAGGTGAAGCGCTGGCTGTTAGTCTGCAGGTGAACTCGACTGTACTGTGACTGGGCGCACGTCAGGATTAATATAGTTCTCATAAGTATACGTAAAGTGGATTAAAGAAAAAAACACAAATAAAACTAAGGATTTATTAAAACTATAAAGTATCAAAAGATACTTAGCATGAAATGTATTCAGTATAACCTCAATACAAAAACCCTAAGATTACATCTTCTAAAACATAAACAAGTACAACTAAATCCTTCACAGAGAGTTAGATTCATTTATAAGGGTATAATGTATGTAATGTAGTTTTAAAGAGGATATTTCCTGCATCTTACCTGCACCTGTTTCCCCATGTTGTTGTTCCCTTTGTCAAACTCCACAGAGCATCCAGACATAAACCGCCGTACCAGCAGGCAGCGGGGCCCCATCACCATACTGCTCACCACAAAGCCCAGTGCAGAATCTGGACCTTTCCCAGTGCTATGAGAGCGACGGGTCAGAAAAGGTGCCTGATACCAGTAGAGAGCCCAGAAAGAAACGATTACCGGTCGAGTTTCTAGCTAAAGTTTAGTTCTGGAAGAGCATCCAGCAAGAGTTGGGTAGTTCTCTGGTAGTGTCCTGGTAGTGTCCTGGTGCCGTCAGAGGATCAACAGCAGCAGAGTATCTGGATCCAGGACGGTACCGGTAAGAAAGAGTCCAGTAAAGGCTTTTGGTCCCACAGTTCAGACGGTTTAGAGCAACTGGAGCTCTTATTCCAGGTTTCTGTCTGTTAAAGCTTTCTCCCTCTCAGTGATGCGCGTTCACTCGTCCCCTCTTGACTCTCTGTCTGTTAGCAAATGAATGCTCTCTCTCTGTCTGACTCACGGGCTCCCTCACCCACTCACTTTACGCCCTTCCTCCTTTCCACCTTCTCCCCTCGCTTCTTTTTTTTCTATTTATACACTAAATCTTTACTTAGAAACAATAAAATAGGGATAAGACAATAATTATTTTTTTCATGTCAGCAAATCCATTTAAAAGTCCAAAACCAACAATGAATGCATCTACTCTAATCTGATACATCTGTGTATCAACGCCTGATATATCTTCTTCCTCTGTTCCATAGAGCCCCATTGTTCTGACAAACACACCAGTGAGCCACTGTTGACCTGACATGCTCCTTCATTACTATGAACACACACATATTTTGACTTAAGGCCACTCACACCTTCCTGCTGCCCCAAATACTCTCTAGAACACCAAATGTGGATTAATTCGCCACTGAAAATAGTCCCCAATAAATGCACTTTTTCCTCCTGTTTGAGTAACGTTTGCTAAAATACAGTGACCAGCTGTTTTTGGAAATTACTGATCCTAATCTTTATATTTCTCAGTTTTTAAATATGTTACAAATGGGCTTAGAGCTGAGAGCCTCACACAATGTAGGAACAGTTGGTTTTGTTCTTTCATGAGATTTTGTGACATTAGAGCAGAAAAACACTTGGCACATCTATTTCATGAAACCTCTCCAAGACCTTCATCAGGCCAAATGTCTATGAAGAAACATTAAACATCCTTTAAGTATAAGATTTTTAAAAAAGTCTTGCAATCAATTATTAAGTAGAGGTCAGCAGGTAGGTGCCTCAGTGAAAGTATTTATTTGTAACAGCATCTTCATCTTGTTGTTGATCGAGATTTAATTACTTTTTATCTTCAATCAACAGCAATGCATCATATTTATTTACAGCAGTGTTCAAGTCAATTACTGCACGTGTTTGTGTATATACTTGTACTACTCATATTTCCGTTTACAGAGCTACACTGTGGGAACAAAAATACTAAATTTTAGAATTAGGATGTGGTTGTTGGTTCAGGATTAGTTAAATGAGCGCGGCCTGAATTGGTAACGGTCAGACATGTCGTGGAATAGAGATGATACAATTAATTGACCGCCAGATTTGATTATCAATTAATCCTCGTTTTCTGTTTCCAGCTTCTCAAATGGACGTGAAAACTAAATATCTTTAGGTTTTTGATCAGCTGTAGGCGATGAAGCATCAGAACAACTTGGTTTCCTTTGAAAGCTGTGACTGGTATCACTGACCTCTGCCCCGACATGAAACCCTCCTCATGTCCAGTTAACAAAAGCTGCCCTTGTGACACAGCTTTCCATTGTCTGTATATACAAGAGTTTGGCCGTGGACGCCCAGAGAGGTACAAGAGTCACCAACTAATCCAAGAACAGATTCAGTCTCTACTGACTCAGACGAACCCGCCTTATTTCATCTGACCTGTGACTCATAGGCCGTCTTTAAAATGTGGACGGGCGTGAACGGTACAACAGGGTTTCCTTCTTTAATATGACTTAACGGGCAATAAAAAACTCAACAAACGCACATATAATAAGTATTTCACAAGCGGCAGCCTCCGGGTCCGAAAAGTAAAGCATGTGCCTTAAACTTGCATCTTTCTAATATCCAGCAAAGGGCGACCCCACTGGTCTGATTGTATTGAAGTCTATGAGAAAATGACACAACTTCTCACTTGATTTATTACCTCAAGAAACATTTTAGTTTATGGACTCAATCGCAAGTTTCAAGTCTTCTTTAATACAACATGTTTATTTGTAAATTATAGTTTGAAGACGGACAAAAAGCAAAGATGGCGACGGTATTCCACCAACCAATGGGTGATGTCACGATGACTACGTCCACTTCTTATATACAGTCTATGGTATTTCACAGTATTCCAAGTTTCTACAATTAGAGCCAACTTTATATAGTCAATAAATAATGATTTCATGTTTCAGCACTAAAAGAGAAACTATAAAATCCATCACAAGCACTTGTTTTGCTTCTTTATTCTGCACATTTAGCAGAAAAAGGAAGGAAACAGATGAGATGATGAATGGAGAAAGGAGAACGACATGGATCACGAACTGCAGAGAGAGTTAGAGGTGAGAAAAGTGACTTCATCTTAACTTTGGCTTTGACTTCAAATCTCCCCAACTGGATTATAAAACAAGACGCACGACTTCCTGTGAAGGTTGAATCTATTGAAGCCGCAGCTTATTATTATTCATACGTAATTATGTGAGTATCTCATAGTTAAGGATATCTTGTATTTCTGAGATGATTCATAATTTTGTGTTGACATAATACAATTGTATTTATAAGCACCTTTTAAGTCACCTAAGGACACTTTACAGATAAAGCAATAATGACAATATGAATGATATATGAATGACTTAATTAAAGTACCTAATTACTGTAACCCTTGGTAATACAAAAATAATAAAAACTTTTTCAAGGGGTGGAAATGCACTAAAATATCAAATCACATTAAAATGAAACTCTCTAATAAAATAGCGTGCTTTTATTCTGAAGGCCGTATTGGCCCTTACAGTTCACTAACTTGTACTGCCCTCAGTTTACTGAACCTCATCCAATACTGTTCATCTAGCATGTGACCCTGAGGGCCGAGTAGATATTAATTACCCGGTGAAAACATCTATAACACTGTGGTGCCAAACACAAACCTCCACAGAGGACGAGTACAGCTCATTTGTACTTAAGTAAAGTACTTAGTTACATTCAACCACTGACTCCTTAAACCTTTTTATTTAAATCCCTCACACTCAGTAGGTGTTTGTTCTGTTCCTGATTGTCTTTATAATGTTTTACTGCTTTATTTTATGTATATTGTTGATGTTTTATATTTGTACCGTCATGTCGACTGTTTGATTAGGTAACGTCACTCATTCATGTGCAATATCAATATTATGTACAATATTATATCCTGTGCAATATTATATATCATAAGTGCAATAATTAGAAATTCGATATTCAGTCTGTCCGCTATATTTAGTTTATTTGAACTATTTAAAACAATTATTGATTGTACTTTTGTACTTGGTATTGTTGTTGTACTGTCTCTTTGCTGCTGTAACACTGAACCCTGTCGTGGGACGTATAAAGGATCATCTTATCTTAACTCTGTGTTTGTGTCTCGTAGTTTCCTACAAAGGATCTGATATGTAGAAGTTCTCAAAATGACTCGTCCAATCAATTAAAAGTATAAATGTATTTATTTATTTTAGTTTCATAGCCTTAACAGTTTGCTGTTTGAATAAACTCGTGTGACAAACATCGTTTCCATGAAGTTGTTTTGAGTAATTCTACATTGTTTTAAGACTAAGAAGTCAAATGTTTCTGTAATCAATACTGATTCAATGAACTTGATGTCCTAAAAACATAATGATGTCAAACTGACTGTTCATTGCATAGAACAGTCAGGAGGACAAACCACGAGGCGAATAAAGGAAATCTATCGGCTGACACTTTGAATTAATTAATGTATTAATTGCAGCTGTAAACTAGAGAGTTTTTAGGTCAGCTGATGTCTCTACAAGCACAACATTTAACCCACACTCAGAATTATTTTACCTTTATAACATTCAGATTTAGTTGACATTGTTAAAAATATGTTTATCGACCTTAATAATAAACGTATAATAACATTAACACCTCTGACAACGTCAAACTAATTAACATTAATAGACATCATAAAAGTAGACTTATGATTGTACAAGTGTACCGAATAAAGTGTCCACCATCGATAATGAGGTTTCCAATAACAAATTTAAATTGAGCAGTCATGACCTTTGACCTTTACGTTGAGCAGTGGGGAGAGATTCATCTCAGAATTATTAATACGTAATAATTAATATTATTAATTACTAATACGAGTCAATTTGTGTCTCGTAAAAGTTCACTTGTGTCTTGTAAATTCACATTTGAATGAATTTGTACAAATGCATAGATATTTATGAATCTAAGTGTGTGTCATTATTCCAGGTTAGTTTATGTGTGTGTGTTGCTTTGTAACGGTGTACGGTGTGTTTGGGTCTGTTGTCACACTGAGGTATATCGAACAGGGTGGACATCCTGTGTTAGACTGAGCGGGGAGGGAAACGCCCGGGAAGGAACGGCTGCTGGCAGAGGGCTAAAAATACAAACATGTACATGAGTGGGGGGCCCAACACGTGGGTCGAGGGCCCCCGAGGGTCAAAATGTACAATAATTGCTTTATGCAGCTGAACTTTAGATGACAACACAGTGAAACAGCATCAATACACCAAAGATCTGGACGCACAGAACGTGCACAAAACTGCAACAGGGAAGGTTTGAACATGCTGCCACCACAGAATCAGGAAGTATTTTGCCTCGTCAAAGAAAAGAATCAACAGCACGTAAGGAAACGAGAGCTTATGTGCCACATGTCACCACTTCTTGAGACAAGAGCAGCTTGGGTGTAAACCTTTTTAGACCAAAGCTGAGCCATAACAGAGAAGTTAGTTTAGAGGAGCTGAACTTACGTTGATGTCCAGACTGCAGAGACTGAGGGAGTCTGCATCTCTGCTGGCCTGCTTCCTCTTCTTCTGCAAAAACACAGCAAACATTATGTTAGATGGAGGGCAGGTGTTTGAATTTAAGAATGGATCAATAGGAACATACTGCATCAAATGACTCAAATATAATAGGTTGTATTGACAAAACCCACTGACAGTTAACACCAAACCTGCAGCTCTGTGCAGCTTTTAGCTCCTTGCTTTGGTTACAGAGGTCAGTTTGCATAGCCATTAGCAGTAAAACATACCAAGATTTTCAAAGTAAAAGCACTCGTTGTTTTGCCTTCTGGTTAAAACAAATCGACAGGTTTGGAGAGTTTCATTAGTTTAAGTGAAGAAAGAGAAGAGGGGAAACGTATTGTCCAGATTTACACAATTCTCTCTTTCCATAAAATGTCTAAAATGCATTTTGTCATCACACTAAAGCAACGCTGTTTCTCAGAGTTGACATCTTGGAGAGGACTTTTGCACAACAACAGCGATATTTCATGACCTCATCTCATGTTCAGTAACTGCAGCCAGAAGATGTAGTTGTGTAAACGTGGAATTTTGACTCAAATGGCCAAAGAATGTCATTCTTTCTCTGAGTCGCAATACCCTGTATATCTTTTATCACAACAATTATTAACAAGGGAAAAGATTCTGCTACACAAAATTACGTTTTCTTCAGACTTTCTTGTGATTACTGTTTAACTTAAGAGGAAAACTATTACATTAAAGAGAAAACTTGCTCTTTATTTGTTTATTAGTGTTCAAATCAATCCATGGCTAGATATGTCTGAATACTTGTCCGACTCCTCTAGATCCCTCGGGTCCTCTGACACTTGTTTAGGGTCGGTTTAGGTCACAGGACGTTGGGAACCACGGGTCTCTGAGGTGCTGGGACAGAAGGGTTTTAGTTAATGTCGTTGGGCCTCATGCAAGAACAATTTATTATTCTTATCTTAAACCTCTTTTACTTTACTGTGAGGTTTTGTACGAGTCTCTTCACTGAACATCTCTGTAATGAAATATGCTGATAAAAATCATAAAAGGTGAGATGATGATGTGATCAGGAGAATCATTTTGTATCACTTTTGTTTTGTTTTATATTTCAGTTGATTTCAGTGTCACATTTAGAGTTAACTGCTCGTATCAAAGTAAAACGAACAATATGATCATGATGAATTAAAGGAGTTCCTGTAGCTGCCATGACGACAAAAACAACAGGAAGAAAACACACAAACACCTGACGAGAGAGGTCACTGAGGGCAGGGTATGTGTGGGAGGAGGAGCGGGAGGAGAGGAGGCAGAGGAGGGGAGGGGAGGGGAGACAAAGAAAGGAGCAGAAGAGAGGACGAAGAGGAAGGATCAGAGGGAGAGGAAGAGAGAGGAGGTGAAAGGAGACGAGGGGAATGGATGAAAGGAAAGAAGGAGGGAGAATTGGGGGAAGGAAAAAGGGAGGATGGGAGAGGAGAGGAAAGGAAAACAGCGAGAAAGGAGATGCTCAAAGAGATTAGAGGAGGAGATGATATGAGACGAGGACGAGGAAGACATAAGGAGACTGGGAGGAAGAAATGAGGAGGAGACGAGGAAATGAGGAGAGGAGGAGACAAGGAAGAGCAAGCGATAAGGAGATGAGGAGACAAGGATGAGGAGATAAGAGGACGAGGAGATAAGGAGACGAGGAGGAGATGAGGAGGAGAAGGAGAAGATAAGGAGCTGAGAAGGTAAGGAAGAAGGAGATAAGGAGACGAGGAGCAGAAGGAGGTGGAGGAGGAGGAGGAGGAGAGGAGGAGAGGAGGAGAGGAGGATGTTGGGGATCACTGCTGCAGACTATAACAATAGCAGGAAGTCTGCTGTTTGTTCAGTATTGTGTTGAGACTTTGTTGTTGGCCGGACGTTATATAACCTGGCAGACCTTACCTTTAACTCACTGTTGTTATAGAAACCAAGGAGGAGCAGATCTCAGTCAACTAGAATTTTATATTACTAAGATTATCTGCGTTAAGAATAAAAACAATGTGACTATATAAACTCTCATATATTGACGATCAAACTTATAAAAACAAAGTAATGAAACTGTCAAACTGTACGGTGAACTCGTTAGAGAAGAATGCCATTGTTTGTTTTTTTCTTATTACAATTTAATATTATTGAATATTAATATTGACATTTATTTATCCCAATTTTTATTCCAAATGCATCTTATATAGTTTTTTTAAATATTATTATTTATTTATTTGTATTCATATTCTTGTTTCTCTGTACCATTCTGTTCAATAGAATGATCTTTCATTAAAGATGATAAACATAAGAATACACATACATACATATGCATACATTGAATCTACCAGTGTCATTCTTCAACCATCAGAAGTCAATTATTTCCAAAAGCTACTTATTGTTTTTAAGGTATGGTTCAACATTTTGGGAAATTAAAAAAATATTATTCTCAAGTTTGTCTCTTAAATATGAACCAGGAGACAGTTAGCTTAGCTTAGCATAATGACTGGAAACAGGGGGAGCAGCTAGCCTGGCTCTGTCCAACCGTACAACAATCTGCCTATCATATCTCCTCTTTTTAATCTGTGGTTTTTATAACCTAATTCAATTAAAATGTTGGTTTGCACATGTATGAAATACTGTATCATGTGAGTTTGTATGAACTGATCTAAAGTGTTCAAAGCTGCGACAGAAAGTCAATTAATCAAATTGCTGATCTAATTAATCGTAAACTAATTTGACAAGTGATCATTACTTTAGGTTATTTTTTAAGGAAAAATGTCAAAATGGTAGCTTCTCAATGATACACTTCTTGCTGTTTTTCTTGGTCTAGGATCTGAATACTTCTTTCATCACTGGTGTAGACACAGCCGTAAACATGGATGCAGGCGTTCATGGAGTATGACTGTGGCGTGTGTCACATTGCCTACATACATACTTAACACAAATAAAACACAGAGAAACAAACACATCGTCGACCTGTGAAGTGTTAGTAAACCCTTGAAAGGCATTCTGGGACGCATCGACTCACCCGATAGTAAACAAGCAGACAGCAGCCCATCATCAAGATTAGATCTGCTCCAAAAGCACAGTTCAATTAAGTCTCTTTGCACATCTGCTGCTCCTCTTATCACTCCTTTCTCTTCTTTATGTGGCCTCTCTCCTCCTCTGAATCACCTCCTTCACATTGCTATTCTCTACTTTCTTCTTCTTTCATTTTCTCTCACACTCTGCTTTTTTCCTCTTCTTCTCTTGATCCTCCAGTTTGTCAAGAGACACTTATTCTTCTCCTCCTCTTTTTTGTCCCGCTGAGGCAAACTTTTAAAAGATTCTTTCTCCTCCTACACCTCCTCAGTCACAATCTAAACCTCCTCGGCTCCACCACCTCTCTGAGTGGATCTACAGACCCTCAAGAACAGGAACCCTTCACACAATGTGTGCTGTGGGAGTGTGTGTGTGTGTGTGTGTGTGTGTGTGTGTGTGTGTGTGTGTGTGTGTGTGCACTCTGCTCCCATTGGACAAACAGGAAGTGACGGTCGTCGGGGGAAACAGGCCGTCTATAATTAGCAGCTACAGGAGACACGGAGACACCAGTAGTAGGGACATTAGCTCTGGTTTATAATAAAAAACTATGAGTTCATATAATAATAATTGTTTTTCGGTTACTCTATGGCGAGCGCAAAAATGAGAAGAGCGGGTAACCGGTCAGCTGCAACAGCAACGAAGAGAGCGTTGTGTAAATGACGATGTGTCGGCGCTGCTCCATCGTTGTAAGGGATGTGAACGGAAACACATGGAAGATGCTAACGAACGTTCAGAGCGATAAATGTTTAGGTGCTAACTCGGTGGAACTAATTTATTTCTTTATTCTATGTATTTTGTTTTGTCTTTTTCATAGCATAATAGATTATTTTCAGTTCACCTGTTGCCTTTTGAGAAAGTGCTCGTACAGTGTAATACAGTAGTGTTTCAAATGTTCCTTTTTCTTAAAGCTGCCAGCGGGCAACATGCTGCCTCAGTCCCCAGCAGGACGGCTTTG
Organism: Cottoperca gobio; assembly: GCF_900634415.1. NCBI lineage: Eukaryota > Metazoa > Chordata > Actinopteri > Perciformes > Bovichtidae > Cottoperca > Cottoperca gobio. The sequence continues at coordinate 25,981,683 of NC_041359.1, forward strand.
ACAATATCACCCAAATTACATCTTTTATTAACATGCGAGGAAATGTTTCTATTGAACCGACACAACATTCACACATTTCATTAGCCACAGGGAAGTCAGTGTCACTGCTTTGGTCCGGACTGAAATGTGAAATCAGATTATTCTCTTCTTTATTATGTTATATTAGAGACATATGTAATGGAGTCACCTCGTTGCGCTTTATGTGTAGCGTACAGAGGTCATAATGTTGTGAATAATGTGAGTCAGTTTGTTCTTACCCCTCTGAGGGACCAGCTGTCAGGAGAGAGAAGAGAGAAGGAGGAAGTTTTCTTCTGCAGCTCCGACCTGAAGGAAGAGAAGAGGGAAGGAAGGAAAGAAGATTAATTAGTGTTCACTCTTCCCTAACGCTACAGAGCAACTCAGACGGACCGCCGCTAAACTTTACTGGACTCACACACACAACATAATCCATTCAATCACATTTCTACAAAAATAAATAACATGCTGTTGTTGTTTTGATGAAATGCTCTTAAGGAAAGATGAGAAATCACAATACAAAAAACCTCAGTGTTCACTTCACGAACAAAGCAGTGATTTCATTTTATATTAATTAGTTTAAGGGCTTTAGAGGACAACGATCCTCCAATGTTTTCTAATATTGTAAACTTCAAATAGGGAGTTGATCTTGAATCTACTGTGAACATTTGTATGCAAGTTTGTTTGCATGAAATGTTTTTGTAAAGTGTCTTTGACTATTTAGAAAAGCGCTATATAAATTAAATATATTATTATTATTGAAACCTGGTTTTAATCAGATGAAAATTATTTAAATTTTACAAGCTTATTGGCTGTTTTGTAACCTTATTTAATTTGGGTAATTTGTCTGCACACGTGTATTTAAGTATTTTTCACAATTATTTTTTATTTGTTAAAACATTTTTAATTAATTTTAAATTTTTCTAATTTAAAATACTTTTAAATAAAACATTTTATAGACAAAACGACTAGAGGCCCTTAAGTTTTAATGGTTTACTATTCTCACATTGTATGTGTGTATGATTTTGTGCAATATAATAATAAACAATAGAACAACGTCCAAGCGTCAGAGAGACAGAAACACTGAATTTATCAAAAAAGAAGCCTATTAAGTATTTATGATTGTAATTGTTTTTAAAGAAATACTAATTTTACACAAACTTCCTGCAGTTATTGCGTTCACTATTTGGGAAGATTGTGCAGTTCATCAGTTGTTCTGTAGGGGTCCTCAGTTAACGCAACGATAGAAAAGGGGTCCCTTAAGGAAGAAGGTTGAAAACCACTGCTCTCATGTTTATAAATCCTGGAGAAGGACGTCCGTCTGTATCTGCAGGAAGAAACAACTAGGGTTGAGTTTGACCAGAGCTCCCCTTGGTGGTATCTTCTGGCCACTACATATAAACCGTAAACAAACTAAAAGGTCTTGAGTCTACAAACATACAGTAGGTAAAAAAACAACTAAAGAAAGTAATGTTGAGGAGGCACATCTGAACGCAGCTAAGCATAATGCTCTGCCGCTCTTCTGGTAGACGTGCAGTATTATACTGAGATGAAAGGAAGCTGCCCCACCCACACATTCTCCACATTAAGAACATAATGTCTTGCCTGTAGCTTGAGAAAGTTTGCTCTGCTGTCCATGATTCATGTGACATACTTTCAGCGCTCTCATGTGGTACAAAGTTGTTGTTTTGTTTTTTCACATCTGTGAGTCGGCGTTGAAGTGCAGAAAATCAGTGTGCACGATATTTATTAGCATTTTTATTTATTATTTTGCATATTTGTTTTAGATGTCACTCCTTTTTGAAGAACATGACCTGCCCTTGTGAGAAGTAATTGGATGTTTACCGATCATGAAATTAAAACTGGTTACACCTGCTTCCTACGTAGAGAATAGATTGGTATTAAATATGTACACCTACTATCTGCCTGTCACATTTACACTGAGGAGTAAAATAAGTAATACCCAACACTTGATTAAAATGCTTTCTAATAATAATGTAAACCAAGAGTAATCCCACTCACTCTTAATACACATTTCTACATGAATGCATATATAAATAAAGTCATAACCACATTAACAAATGAGTGGCAGTTACTTAGTTATTAATGCATCAATAACTATAATCCAATAATATAATATAAACTATTCTTCTAGTACTTGTTTTGTTATGCTACATTTACTTCCTGTTTGCATTTAAGTTTTAATAGTTTGATACGAGCAAGTTATACAAAGTTCAATGTGCTGTATTTTAGGGTAATGTGAGTACACCATATAACCTATGGCTCTTTCGATGACGCGATATGGCTCGCAGACAATGTTGAGCTGACATTTTAACAAGTAATAAATAATTATACTGTGTCATTTTAAAGTAAAACATTTAGCAGCGGATTTTGTTTTAGTTCTCCCCTCTCCTTTCCTCCGGTCCATCTCTGACTGTAACTGTGTGCGCACGTGTGTGCGTGTGTGTGTGTGTATGTGTGTGTGTGTGGGGGGGACGCGGTCGCCCTGCCCTTCGCGAAACAGCTGAGGAGAAACTGCACAAAGCAAGCAGTAGACCAGGGGTGTCAAACTCAATCACAGAGAGGGCCAACATTAAGGCATCGTTTCGGGGGTGAAGCTTGGAAACTGCAGCGCCCACAGAGACACACTTTGCCTTGAGTGTGTCGTTACACTGGAGGTCAATCAGCTCCATTTGGATGTTCACATGTGCTGTTTCCATGTCAACTGCAAACGGATTGCTGAGCAGTTCATGCGCCGTCGGGAACACATCGGTGGAGATGGATTGTCAGTGTTTGGAAACACGTAGTGACCAAAGTTTCCTGCTGCATCAGAGTCTCCCACAGGCAGCTCGGCTCTTCTCCCGCATCCTGCACTAATCAGCTCTTTTCATCACATCACAGGCTCCGTCTGTCGTCAGTCCCGTCAGTTTGTCCCGGGGCAGGTTCATTTCTAACACATTTAGATACTTCATCAAATATGTATTTTCCCGTGGTTGCGCCATGCATTGATTTAATTACCAAAACCGACGGACCAGTGATGAGAGACATGATATTTTCTCACGGCCGGATATAATTGTGGCCTTGAGTTTGACACCCGCGCAGTAGACACAGAAACGTGCACATAAATTAGATAAATAACATAAGCGTTTAGTTTATTTAATAAAAGAGCGCCTGTTCAATGTGAAAAGTGAGTTGTGAATATTAAATAAATAAAAATCAGAGGGGGGCGCGGGGTTCCGTTGGAGGGGGGGCACAGACAATGGTAGGGGAAACACTGATACCTCTTTTAGTACTCGGAGACGTGATATACTTCAAACTCAATGTTATTAAATATATGGCTCTCAAGGAAATACATTTAAAAATATTTGGCTTTAATGGCTGTCCATGCCAAAAAGGTTCCCGACCCCTGATATAAGGGATTACAGATGCCAACACATGCTAACAGAAACTTCTGTGTGTGTGTGTGTGTGTGTGTGTGTGTGTGTGTGTGTGTTTGTACATTACAAGTGTTTAAATATGTGTGTGTTTAAGTGTATGACTCATTCATTCCTAGGAGTTTGTGCTTTTTCCAATAGCACAAATCATCCCACCCTGGATGCACATCCACCCACCCACCCACACACACACACACACACACACACACACACACACACACCACACACACACACACACCAGAGGTGTGTTTGGCTGCAGGCTTCTTCTTCTCTCTCTCTCTGTCTTCATCTCTCTTTCCTCTGGTTGAGTCTTTAACGCCCATCTGTTTTTAATCTCTCAGTAAACAGTTTTCAGTTTTCAGACTCAAACTGAGTGTTTGGAAGTCAGGATGAGGAGAAGAAGTTCTGAAGAATCGAACTTTAGTAAAAGTTTTATACTTGACCAAAAGCAACAATGAATTGATCTACTTAGAAGTATCTGTTTGTGTATAAAAGCCTGATATATCTTCTCCCTCCGTGCCAATAGACGGAATCGGAGTTTCGGGCTTCCGGTGGAATCGCAATGCATGCTGGGGTGGCGGGCCTAGAAAAGTGAGCACCAACTCTACAAGGGCCGCCATATTGGATTTCTGCTCTACGTGTTTACATTGTATTTGGCTAGTTTTTAGTGTGTAATCATCGCTCTTCTAGTTATGTGATTTGGATTACAATGGGAAGTCTTGGGAGCCCAAGAAATCTTTGTGGATTTGCAGTGAGCATTTCATGCCAGGAAAACCAACAAATGAATTCCCTGATCCTGAACTCGACCTGCGGTATGTAGTCTATCTACTTGATTTATATATTGACAAATGTACTTTCTATATATTGAGTTTTATAATAATTAACAAACACAAGTTAGGTATATATTTATAATAGTTTACCCTGCAACACAACTGCAATAAGCACTTATGATATCCGCCAGTTTTCTTGACTGCGCAGATCCATGCCTGAATGTGGCGTTTGGGAAATCTTCATTGAATTAAACATTTTGCTTTCAAAAAGCAAAACTCAGAATCTGTGAGAGGATTGAAAGATATTTGTTTCAACCAGCCAGAGTCAAACAGTCTAAATGCTTTGCCTTCTTTGTATTCGTTCAAAGTTCGTTTATGAAACTCGACATGGTTCCCTGGGTGGTCAGACATTAAACATAATGTTATATCGCTGAGGTATATCGGTGGCCAAGAAGTCATGCTGTTGTTTTCATCGACCCGGCCATCCTGCAGTGTCAAGGGATCAGGCACTGAAACGCCACTCGGCATAACCAAAAGCTTAGTCTTTGCTTTGTCTGTGATTGAAAGTCTTTCGTTAGCTGTTGGTTGCTCCTCAATGCTCATCTCTGATGCAGCAAACACCCTGATGCAGCAAACACCCTGATGCAGCGAACACCCTGATGCAGCGAACACCCTGATGCAGCGAACACCCTGATGCAGCGAACACCCTGATGCAGCGAACACCCTGATGCAGCGAACACCACACCCTGATGCAGCGAACACCCTGATGCAGCGAACACTCTGATGCAGCGAACACCCTGATGCAGCGAACACCCTGATGCAGCGAACACCCTGATGCAGCGAACACCCTGATGCAGCGAACACCCTGATGCAGCGAACACTCTGATGCAGCGAACACCCTGATGCAGCGAACACCCTGATGCAGCAAACACCCTGATGCAGCGAACACCCTGATGCAGCGAACACCCTGATGCAGCGAACACCCTGATGCAGCGAACACCCTGATGCAGCGAACACCCTGATGCAGCGAACACCCTGATGCAGCGAACACCCTGATGCAGCGAACACCCTGATGCAGCGAACACTCTGATGCAGCGAACACCCTGATGCAGCGAACACCCTGATGCAGCGAACACCCTGATGCAGCGAACACCCTGATGCAGCGAACACCCTGATGCAGCGAACACCCTGATGCAGCAAAACACCCTGATGCAGCGAACACCCTGATGCAGCGAACACTCTGATGCAGCGAACACCCTGATGCAGCGAACACTCTGATGCAGCAAACACCCTGATGCAGCGAACACCCTGATGCAGCGAACACCCTGATGCAGCGAACACCCTGATGCAGCGAACACCCTGGCAATAAGCTCCAGTTCTGTTCCTGAAACCTTTAAATTAAAAATACTTTCAAAGCTTCGACTTTCCACATCTGAGCCTCATCATAAGAAAGGAGTTCAGAACTCATTGTAGAGTAGTAGGTTTGTTTACAACACGCTTGAAGAATAAGCTAAATACAATGTAAACACGTAGAGAAGAAATCCAATATGGCGGCCCTTGTAGAGTTGGTGCTCACTTTTCTAGGCTCGCCACACACTTATAGAATAACACCAGCATTGTTATTAAAATGGTCAGAAAAACTGAGAAAAAAGTTTGAACATCTAGGAAACTGCTCCAGAACAAGCGAGTAAGTGGGCCTTGGGTGGAGTATGTTTTATGAACTGTTGTTTCTGAGGTCAAGAGTGGACTGACAAGCTCAATTATTCTTATTTAAATTTATTTAAAAGAAAACTCAAATCTTCTCTGACTGTCTGTGAATTTAATATAAAAATAATAATTTAAAAAACGATAATAACGATATTTCAGAGCAGCCACATGTTAGCTCCGTCTTCTCCTCCAGGGAGGTGGGGTGACAAAGTTTCCTGCTGAGCATGATGTGGTGACATCGCAGCGGAAACACTGAGCAGCTGAACCCAGACCTCCGAATCTCAGCTCACCACTGAACCTCCAGCAGACTGACATCTCAAATCAAAAGCTACATCATTATTACTCATTGTGGCATCATGTATATTTATTTTGTGTTGTGGTTGAGTAATCGAGTCATTTATTGAGCATAATGCCAAATATTCCTTGGTTCAAGCGAATGTGACGTTTTGCTGCTTTTCTGTTTTATAACATTGTAAACCAATACTTTGACGATTGATTGAGTTTCATAACTAAAACATTCAATACCTTCAATTATTTTATTTTATTTAACAGAAAGTTCTCTAAACACATGAAGCTGTCAGAAAAACTAAAAAGTATAAATGTTTTAAAAAGGACAAGCTAGCCTCTGATTATAAATCTACATTAAATCCTCCAACAGTGGACAAACTTTTACACTTTTACATTATTGCGTGTTTCTGATTTTTATTAAATGTTGCATGTCTTCTGATGGGATGCAACATATCAATGAGTTTGATCATTTATAATCAAAAGCAACCAATTCTTACATTTGTCCACACAGAACTGTCACATCCAGACTGCAGGTCGGACAGACTGCGGTTTTTCCTTCTTCATTTTAGTGCTTTGAGACTGAATAACTTCCACATTCACACAGATCTGATTTCATCTGGTCGACCGGGGCACAAACATCTCTGGGACATAAATGTAGCTCACCTGGTTAGAGCGGCAACGATTAGTCGAATAATCGATCGACAGAAAAATAATCACCAATTATTTTGATAATCGATTAATCGTTAAAGTCATTTGCAAAATGCTGTTTTCAGCCTCTCACATATGGTCGGTCTGTTTTATATCATATTAAAATGAGTACGTAAATCTGAAGACATCACTTTGGACTTTGAGAAACTGGGATCTACATTTTTCACTATTTTATGACATTTTATAAACCCAATGATTAATGGAGAAAATAATCTGCAGATTAATTCATAATAATGGTACAGCACTGCATGTCGTCCCCTGTCTCTCTCCCTTTCCTGTCTTTCTTCGGCTTTACTAATGAAGGCAAGAAAAGCCAAAAATAATCATTTAAGAAAAAAACAACAAAAATAAAAATAAAAATCTCTGCTTTGTTGAATTTGTGTGAATATGTTCAGATCACGCATAAATAAAACTGTGAATTTGTCTAGACATTAAATATATATATATATATATAGTGTAAATGCCATAAATACAGTAAACAAAAATTAAAATAAATGCTTTTTATTAATGATTTAAAAATTCAAAAGGACAGAACACAACTTGTGTTTTCATTTTCTTCTTAAGAAAAACTGTAATGCTCTGGACTACTGCTGAACTGATCTAAACTGTAAATCACACCCACACACACCCACACACACACCCACACACACACCCAAACCCACACACACACCCACACTGGTAGAAACATGATGATTAGCGACAGAACAAAGCAGCAGAAGAACAAAGATCTTCATTGTCCCTGAACAGCAGAACCACATTCCTCCAGAGAGCAACGACTCCTCGTCTGTTGTTTTGACTCCACGGTAACATTCACACGTAGCAGCAGTGTATGTAATGTAATGTAACTAAGTATATTTACTAAATATATACTGCTTTTACTAAACTAAGTAATGTACTTAAGTACAATTTTGAGGTACTTGTACATTACTTGAGTATTTTCATGTTATGCTACTTTCTTCTTCTAATCCACTAAATGTGTTTGCACATTTTATGACATGTTATTATAAGTTAGTTAAAGTAATTAAACGCCACCTTTACCAGCTGCAACATTAAAATGATGAACACATGAATGCATTACTAACTATGATCATATAATATATTATATCATTCTGAAATGGGCCATTCTGCATAATGAGTACTTCTGGTACTTGCTATATTTTGATGCTAATACTTTTGTACTTTTCCTTAAGTAAGATTTTGAATGCAGGAATTTTTATATAAGTATTTCTACATTGTGGTGTTGCTATTTATTTTTTAAACATCTGAATACTTCTTCCACCACATTACTTCAGCTTTTATTAAAAATGTTAGGAATCTATTATATTTAGTTTAAATTCTAAGACTAATCAATATTTGAATATCAACAATCAATTAAATGACTCTGTGTGTCTGGTAGATTGTTTTAGCCTTACAAGTAAAATTCCAGCTTTTACAATTTTACTTTAGTAAAAGTATTTAGCATCAGAATATACTTCAAAAGTAGGCTACAAAAAGTAAAAGTACTCATTAGGCCGAATGGCCAATTTCAGAATATATATATATTATAATACTGAATTATAATTATTGCTTGACTTATGTGTTCATCTTAAATGTGATCGGGCTCATTGTTTACTTCTTTTATAACGCTGAGTAGCTTATGAATTTCACAAAGGGATCAATAAAGTTGTATCTTTATCCATAATAATACACCATCATTCATTATCAAATAAATGTGGTGGAGTAACAATATGTACCACTGAGATGTAGTACAGTAGTATAGTATACGTATAACATAGCAGAATATGGGCCTAAAGTACAAATACCTCAAAACTTTACTGAAATAACTTATATTGTATATTTATACATATACACATCTGTTTATATAACCTTTTCATTCATACCTCCCATTATTACAGTACACAGTATATTATTCTACCGTACAGTATTTATATAACAATGTTTTGTATGTTATTCTATTTTAAATGTATATATTTGTACTTATTCCTGCATTGTACTTGCACCATTATGTCTTTATTTCTTTTGTATGTCTTAAGTATTCAGTACGTTGCATTGTTGGGGGAGTGTGAGACTTTTTATTGACAACAACAACGCTGTAGCTGTTTTGCATATATATCTTTGAATCTTAGTTACTTTCCATCAATGGTAATTGGTAAAACAACAAATAAACATCACTTTCCACACCAAGCTGGCATGATGTTTACAGAGTGTCCGTGTGTGTGCGTGCGTGTGCGTGTGTGTTTGCAGACCATAAATCACTCTCAGGCCAACTTATGACTCACAGGGCAGCAATAAAATCCTCCTTTCTTCTCCCTCTCTCTCCTGTAGGTCTACACTGTGTGTTTCAGGGTCTCTCTCCCTCTCTCTCCCTCTCTCTCTCTCCCTCTCTCTCCTGTAGGTCTACACTGTGTGTTTCAGGGTCTCTCTCCCTCTCTCTCTCTCTCTCTCTCTCTCTCCCTCTCTCTCTCCTGTAGGCCTACACTGTGTGTTTCAGGGTCTCTCTCCCTCTCTCTCTCTCTCTCTCTCTCCCTCTCTCTCTCCTGTAGGCCTACACTGTGTGTTTCAGGGTCTCTCTGTCTCTCTCTCTCTGGCTCTCTATCTGTCTCTCTATCTGTCCTCTCTCTCTGTCTCTCTCTTCTCTGTCTCTCTATCTGTCTCTCTCTAGTCTCATCTCTCTCTGTTCTCCTCTCTACTCTCCCTCTTCTCTCTCTCCTGTAGGCCTTCACTGGTGTGTTTAAGGGTCTCTCTCCCTCTCTCTCCTCTCTCTCTCCCCTCCTACCACCCTCTCTCTCTCTCCCTCTCTCTCTCTCGCTCTCTCTCTCTCTCTCTCTATGTATCTCTCTCCCCTCGCTCTCTCTCCCTCTCTCCTCTCCCAGTAGGCCTGCACTGTGTTGTTCGGGTCTCTCTCCCTCTCTCTCTCTCCCTCTCTCTCTCCTCTCCCTCTCTCTCTGCTCTCCTGTAGGCCTAGCACTGTGTGGTTTCAGGGTCTCTCTCTCTCTCTCTCTCTCTCTCTCTCTCTCTCTCTCTCTCTCTCTCTCTCTCCTGTAGGCCTGCACTGTGTGTTTCAGGGTCTCTCTCCCTCTCTCTCTCTCCCTCTCTCTCTCTCTCCCCCTCTCTCTCTCCTGTAGGCCTGCACTGTGTGTTTCAGGGTCTCTCTCTCTCTCTCTCTCTCTCTCTCTCTCTCTCTCTCTCTCTCTCTCCTGTAGGCCTGCACTGTGTGTTTCAGGGTCTCTCTCCCTCTCTCTCTCCCTCTCTCTCTCTCTCTCTCCTGTAGGCCTGCACTGTGTGTTTCAGGGTCTCTCTCCCTCTCTCTCTCTCTCTCTCTCTCTCTCTCTCTCTCTCTCTCTCTCTCTCTCTCCTGTAGGCCTGCACTGTGTGTTTCAGGGTCTCTCGACCACTGCTCATGTACAGCTTTTATAAAGTAACACACAGACAGACAGTGGAAGAGTTAACTCCCTGTCCTCCTCACATTCTTCTTCTCTTAATAACAGAAAACGCCCCGTTTTGATTATATCTCATCTTTTTTTAATGTTTTTTACCGAAAAGTAATCTTTTCCAGCGCGGCCACTCACCTTGAACCCCGGCCGTTGACATCCATCACCTGCCGGCATCGGGCTGCAGCTCCTCCCGGCGCCCACAAACAGATCCACTATCAACGGATTCAAAAACAAACAAACACGGAGACTTCACAGGAACGTTTCTGACTCCTGTCACGTGTCTGGTGAGTAAAACAAACTAACTTTTCCCCTTCTGTAATAAGTGAGAAAGTGAAATTGAGTAGGAAGATTAAAGCCGAACAACAAAGTTGTTAGAGTCGCTGAGAAAATCCTCCTTTCATGTAACCGTCAAGCGCGTGCAAGAGCCAGATATCTCTCTTCCGGTGACTCCTTCAAAATAAGAGCCACTCATTTATTGTTCAGTGACGGTGATGGAAATAAACTAAATATATTTGCTATAAGTGCTAAAAAACCCGAAAACTTTACTTTATGTCCTGCTACCAAGCCTGTTCTCTCATATTTTATTATGACGCCTAAAAGTTTTTTGTTTGGTCTTAATGTCACATGTTGTAAGCATTGATTTCTATAATGAAGAGAAAAAAGTGCTGTACTTAAGTACAATTTTGTACTTTACTTGAGTGACTCCCTTTTCTATTATTCTTGCACTTCAATTCAGAGATAATTGTTCTACTCCACTACAATGATTTTAAGTCTTTAGTTACTTTGCAGACTAAGATTATTAATACAAGATATAATAAACCAATACACTATTATGTATTATTATAGATAAATATACCCATCAGTATATAAAATAGTTAAAATCAGCCCCACCTTTACCAGCTGCAACATTAATGTGATGCTTACACATTGATTATTTTATAATCCAATAATATAGCCTAATATAGGGTCATGAGTGTACTTGTAAAGTGTACTTTTACTTATGAAAAAGTATATATTGATGCTAATATGTTTGTACCACTGAAAGCAATATATGTATTATCCCATTAAATAATGTACTTACCTATTAACAGTTGAGAAGAAACAGTAACTCTCCAAACTAGTGCTAAAACAATTAGTCGATTCATCTTTTAATCAACAGAAAATAAATCAACAAAACACTTTAAACTGAATATTGTTTTTAAATCGTTCATCAAGCAAAACATTTATTATTAAACAGAATATATTATATTATAGCCTTTTCTATTGTAGTACTATTATAACAGTTGTGGAACCAATGAGCAACATTTTACATTTGTTTGGTACTTATATATATATAAATATAATTAGGATTATTTTTCATTTAACAAAATAATTTGTCAAAGGTAAAAAACTGAAAAATAAAGATCAGGTTAATAGTTAAATAATTAGTGTAAAGGTCTGCGCTTTTATTTTGAAGGCAGACCTGTGCAGGCCGTCTGTGAGTTTTAGAGGCTTCTGTTGTTTTAAGCATCGACGCCTCACAGCTCGCGCACTATGGAGCTGTCTGATGGTTTTTATATCAGTGAAGTAAGAGTGTGTTTTACTGTAAGAAACTAAAACTTGTTAGTCAGCTTGAAGCAAATGAGAGATGATTACCAGCCGTAAAGCAACATAAATATTGTGCTGTGAGTATTTCTTCATAAATTAAATTTTCTTTCTTCGTATCTTTCTGGTTACCTGATAAAACTGCTTTTTGCGACAGCTTTGTAACTTTCATCTAATTAAGAATATGCATGAGTTGATCTTTGCCTCTTATTGTCTTTTTCTATTTCACTAATCTGGTTCAGGTAACTGCAAAAATTGTGTTTATAATTATAATCAGAAAACCTTAAAAGTCAGAAATGGAGGGAAAATATAAAAAGACAAACATTTTATTAGATGGATTTTTCTATTTCCTACATTAAGGTACTATAAAACAGCACATTTCTATAAAAAATTAGAAAGAATAGTAATACAACGGTCTAACTATACAAAATTGAAGCAGAACAGACGTTTCCAGGATAAAAATAAAAATACGAAAACTATTTACAAAGAAAGCTGAATCTTCCCTTTCAACAAACTCAAACCTGCAGATGAACAAGAAGTCGTCAGTTGAGCAGGGAAATAAAAATACTTTATAAAACTTTAAACATATGGTTTGATCCTGGAGAACACAACAAAATGTCTGCAGAAAATATGTCACGGGATCAATAATGGAGGGTGTGGAGGCTCAATTATAAGAAGGAATTATCAAAAGAATATTCTCAAATGTAGTCACAATAATGACTAAATCACAATTATGAAATACTTAAAAGTACCTCATAATTTTGACTTAGTAAATGGAAAATGTGACATAATTTAATCATTTAATTTGACAATATTTCATGTATTTATTTCTTGTTCTGGCAGGAATGGGCTTCATCTTTAAAGTGGTTTAACAACAAAAGTGTCACTTTTCATAATGCCCCCCATCATCGCTGCTTTCTGCAACAATGTTAGAAAAGGATTACAAAGAAATACAAGACTATAAATGTAACATTAATATTCAATACTTTAAAATATGTAACCACAGTATTCACATGTAGAAGTGGCGCCACCAGCTGAATGAATTTAATTGTATGTTTTGAACTTGTGAATTAGAAAGCAGAGAAAATCACTGAATTTCAATTCAACACAAACTTCACACAACTCTTCCACCATATTATATCACATTAGCAGGTTTTAGTACATTTGTAACAGTTCTGTTTATTTAACCGTTTATTGATTGATGGTTAGGCAGTGGTCATCGTGTTGTTTGCTTCTTTAAGGATGAGCAGATGTTGCTCATTAAAGGAACATCTTGCTCATTAAAACCCAATGAATATTGATAAAATGATTATCATAATAAAAAATGCTCCTCCCAATATAGATAATCAAATGAAAAAGTAGCACCTTTTAAAGTAAAGCATTAGTGATGAATATGTGGTTCTTGTTTGATACACAAGATAAGCTCTGAGTTTGACTGTTATTATCCATTATGGACGTCCTTATGGTGTTGATACAGCAGCTTTTGGTAAACAAATATTTGTAGGATAACAGAAGCTGCTATGATCCCGTTAGTGCCCCGGAGCATCAGAATAGCCTCGTGTCTTCCTGCGTTTCTGCATCACAAGTGCCTAAACATCAACTCATACACGAGTCAGCTGTCAGTCAGTCAATCAATCAATCAATCAATCAATCAATCAGTCAACCAATCAATCAGTCATCGTAGTGCTGAGGCAGTCTTTGGTTTGAACTGGTCCACTCCGCCATAGCGAGGAGATCCAGTCCTTCAAAAATCATCCAGGCAGGGCTAACAAAGTATCTTAGTTACGAAAGGACAAGGGTTCTACACGCAGTGGCTACCATAGTTACCAGAAGTAGCGTTCTACACTATGGTTCTACCACAGTTACCACAGTTACCACAGTTACAGGGACCAGTGTTCTAGAACTCAGTGGTTACAATATGTCTCATTTCCACTGCATGGTTCGACTCCACTCCACTCACTTTTTGGTACCAGTTCCTTTTTTCTACAGTCGTTTTCCACTGCGGATCACCCCCCCCCCCCCCCCCCCCCCACACTTCCCCTTAGTGTAGGCGGGATTCTCTGATTCATAGCGACGCTATCATCTTGAACGCGACATTCGCTGGATCCTTTCATCGGCAACCAAACAGAGGACCGTCTGCACTTCCGTCAATCATACGGCCACGCCATTCTAAAAGAAACGTTTGCGGTCGCTATTGACGTAACCTTGCCTATTTAAAAGTCGTGTGTTTGTGCAGGATGTCCACTGTCGCGCTAGTGACGATCCTCTCGGACCAATCATCTGCAGTGTTTTAACTCCACCTTCTAGTTTCTGCTCAGCTTGCTTGGAACCTCGACCGAGGTGGTACCAAAAAAAATGACCGGATACTTTCCAAAACTCGTTGCTGATGGAAAACCAAAAAAGAGCGAGTGGAGGTGAGTAGTGGGGCCGTATCGTGCAGTGGAAATGTAGCAATAGTTACGAAGTTCCAAGGACTCAGTGGTTACCATACTTTCCAGGGAGAAGTGTCGTACAACTCAGTGGTTGGCGTAGCTATCGATGTCCAGTAATATCCATTGGTGAACCACTACAGCGCTTTTTAATTAACTCCAGTTTCACGTCCATGACGATGGGATGACGGCACTTTTGAGAAAGGTTTGAGTTCGTCACTGTGCTCCCGGTGGTGATGGTGGTGCAGCTCAGCTTTACAAACCGTGGCGCTGCAGCGGAGCGACGTCACAGCAGGCGGCTCCTCGTCACCTGAAAGACGCACGGACAGGTGGGAGCGACGTTATTTATTTAGGAAGTGAGAGCAGATTTGTCACATGACATGTAAGTAAATGAAATTATAATAACATTTTGAAAAAACAGCCAGCCTTACCCAGCCCCGAAGAAGATGATTCGCTGTCTGCCAGGGAGGAGGAGTCAGCTTGGTCATGTGACAGTCCCTCCATTAGGGGTATTGAGAGCTCTGAGGAAGGGACGGACGAATCATAGATGCCCGAATCACGAGGGGGCGGGACCTCTGGAGGGGAATGCCGTCCTTCTTCTGCCTGGGTGTGGACAGGGCACCCCCCGTCCTGGAGGATGGAGGGGGCGGAGGCTGAGGAGGAAGCATCTTCTGGTAACAGTCCAGATATTCCAGAAGTGGACCTGACGGAGCAGAAGAGCAGCAGCAGTCACATTATCTGCTGTGCAGTCTATATGAACTATCGTCACTCTAACCAGGATGTAATGTCAGTGACGATCCCTGGAGCTTAAATGTTAAACAAATCAATTAAACATAAGCAACAATACTTTAACAGCGTAGAGGTGGGGCTTTCATGGCGAGTTGAAAAAAGTTGAATCATCATCATCATCAACAGCTCTCTTACATTGGAGACTTTATGTCCAGCAGGGAGATAAATGTACTAACAGGGTCTGAAATTCATCGGTAAATTGTTGGCACATAGATTTAAAAAGTGGCAGATAACATTTTTGAGTTGCAGACAAAACACACCCTTGCCTGCCAGGCAGTGACCAACGTGTCCGTGTCCTTTAAAGACCAAAATACCTCAATAGAAAGTTAAATGTAGCTTTATCGCTATCAGGAAAACACTGAAAAACTACAGTCGTATTACATCCGGCTTTACCTTGAAGTGGATCCCAGCATGGACAGAGAGCAGTGCGGCAGGCCTGGACTGGGACAGAGCCCAGGACTGGGACTCGGGCTGGGGCCGAGGTTAAGGCTGGGACTGGAGCCGGGGGCCAGCAGGAGCATGTTCCTCAACAGCGCTCCCTCCCCGCCCTCCAGGGACGGCGTATTCAACACAACCTCATTCAGCACCAAGCCAGAGTCACACCTCTGCTCAGGGTGAGAGGAGGCGGAGGGGCAGGGAGGATTTGGGGGAGGGCTCGGAGCCGGGATAGAGGGGACGGGAGGATGTTTCGAGGAGGAGGCGGAGGAACCTCCTGAAGGAGCCAGCTGCTTCTCAAACCAGTCGGGGTTCTGGCTGATGTGCTGGTGCATGTTGCAGATGGAAACGTAGAGCGAGCGTCCGGATCTACTTCTGAAGTAGTTCCTCCTGGAGACGTTCAGAGGCTGCGACTCTCGATCCGCCAAACTGGACTGACTGGAGTGGAGCCGGCTGAAGAGCTGAGGCAGCTGGTCCATCAACTTAAACCTGAACACATGAGGTGGGAAGCAGATGTTAGCATACTGTATTATGTATTACTCAAATAAAATTAAAGTAACACCAGTTTTGCTGCTACAGTCGTCCTGCACGAAGTGGAGGAAATATGTAATCATTTGTTAAATATTTTGATCCTGATATGAGATGCAATAAAATAAAGATTTAAGTAAACAGATTCACCGTATCTCGGGATCATACATGCTGCAAGAATAACGATAAAAACGGACGGATTATGTTCAATGAAGAAGAAACATCAATATTTAAAATATCTTCTAACCCTAACCTATAGAGTTGAATTAATTTGACATTAACTCGCTACATCTGATATAATCTGCCACATGACGTCGTCGGACTGCTGTTGTTGTTTTTGAAGTTATTTTGTGCGAGGAGGTGTTGTACCTGGGAGCGAGACTCAACATGGTGGGGATGTCGTTTTCTGTGGAATAGTCAAAGTAAACCGTCATGAAGCGATTCAGCTCCGGAGCTCCGCCCCCCTCGTTCTGCTTCGCCAGCCGCAGCTTCTCAGCGATCATGGCCACGCCCACAATGAACAGGTCACTGCCGGATCCACCAATCGGAGAGCTGTTACTACGGCGACTGACTGGCGTCTTCCCTCTGCGGCTCTTCTTCTCCACGTAGTAGCTGCAGGACGAGAACTGAGCCGGTTAGAAGAGAAAAGGGCTGCTTCGTTATCGATTAATCTGCTGAGTCATGTTTTTAAATGAATCGATTGGTCTATAAAATGGTAAAAAATGTCAATCCCAGTTTCTTAAAGTACAAGGTGATGTCTGTAAATGTCATGTTTTGTGATTTTAATATGATGTAAAACTGAAAAAGCATATTTGAGAAGCTGAAAACAGCATTTTCTACTAGAAAATTACTTTCACGATTAATCGATTATCAAAATTGTTATATTAATCATTCAAATATCATTCCTAAACCCAAATACATTCAGTTTACTATCATGTATGACAAAGAAAAGCAGCAAATCCTCACACTTGAGAAGCTGAAACCATCAAATATTTGGTATTTTTTGTGCTAAAATACAATTATTTGTTCTTATTATTGTTTATTTGTATCAATATTGTTACTTTTTTTTTGTCAAGTGTATCAATGACTTCTTTTCTAATTGTAACATTTTGCATCTTTGTTTTTTTGACTTTCTTTTATCTTGTGCACCTATCTGACTGCAAAACCAAGTTTCCCATCTGGAATAATGTTTCCATCTGTTTCTGTTTTAGTTTATGTAACTCCTATTATTTATTTGTTTTTATTTGTATCTATATTTATGTCTGTCGTGCTGCTGATACAACCGAACTTCCCATCTGCTGATCAATAAAGGTTTATCTCAATGTTAAAGTGTTTCAGCAGCACCTAGTGGCCGCTGGAGGAACTGCACCTGCAGCGCGCTTCAGATGAAAACCTCCCCAGTAGTTTTGACAGAAACAAACTGTAACAAAGAGAAAACGTACCGAAGGCCTTTTGAACAGACGGTGATGACGAAGTTGGCTTCGTCCAGCTGTCTGCTGAGCCACGACATCTGACCCTCTCTGCACATCTCCAGATGTTCCCACAGGTCCAACACGACCTGAACGCCAGGGAACAAACAAGTCCCACCACAAGTAACTACAAGTTCATTCCATCAGTCTAAACATTAGTTAACTAGGTAAGATACAATAAACAGAGACGGATGGGACTTGTAAATTACTGCAATTTGAAAATGAAAAATGTAACTACATTTTAACAGCAACCGCTGTATATTTAATATACAGTATATTTATATATATGTATATATTTTTAAAGTTTTATCATCAATCTCATTCTATAACTGTTGACCTCTGCAAACCACACTAAAGCTCGTACATTTAACTTTTTATAGCCTTTATAAGATGCTTTTTCTTAGTTTTATATGTATGCAAGGGAACGTGATTCGGAGGATTTAAATGAATTAAACATTTTTAATATAATAAATGTTTTCCTCCACTGTCTCACCTCACAGCTGCAGAAGTCCTGCAGGAAGTAGGCGAAGCTCTGGATGACGCTGACGTGTTTGGGGCAGTCTCTGTTAGGAGTAACAGATGAAGACTTTGGGGCGGGGCCACGGCCGCTCCGGGTTCAATGCTGCACTGTGATTGGACGACTCACTGCTCTCCTCGTCCAGCTGGCTGTAGATGTTTTCTAAGAGGAGAGGAGACAAACGGACGATTAATGCACGAGAATAATGTCACATCTGTCCACTCTCAAAGTAAATGTAACATTCTTCCACTGCTCACAACTAAATCATTGAGAGAATAAAACAAGGTGTAAAGATATTAATATTATAATAATTAGAGCGCTCACCTTGCTGTTTCTTGCGACACATGACGGTGAACAGAGTGGCGAAGGCGGACATGATGACCAGAGGCACTGTGATGGCCATGGCACGGATAGGCCCCGCCCAGGGGGAGTGGACTGGACACGAAACAAACAAAACAATCAGGTCATTGAAAGTCTTTTAAAGTAACACTATGGAACAATTACAGGACAACGGGGAAAGTTCAAACATGTCATGCAGTCAGTGAAATGGATTAGTGTGTGTGTGTGTGTGTGTGTGTGTGTGTGTGTGTGTGTGTGTGTGTGTGTGTGTGTGTGTCTCACCCTGGCTGACGTGGTACTGAGACTGCCTCCTGGTCGTGTTACTGTCGTCTCTCAGCTGAGGGAGGAAACAGAGAAGAGAATGTGAGATTTAGTTTGTGTCTTTAAATCATTTGAGTGTTCTGCATTTCAGTCCACATGTAAAGGTGAAGAGGAGAATCCAGTTTGACCAGAACAGAAAGCTGACGATAATAAAATGAAGCTCAGCCTGGTGCTGCGTTCATGTACCTCTATAGTGTAGGTCCCTGGAGTGACGTCCTGGAGGATGCATGTAGTTCTGTACTGGTTCACGTCCTAAAAACAAAGAGACAAAAACAAATTAAAAACTCGGCCACGCCTGCAGGTGGCATCACACTCTTATCATATAATAATTCCCATTTACAAACCACAAGTGCTGTGAAACCAACCAACATAATGTTCTTCTCAGAGCTGGAAGAAAGTTTATCTTCCTTTCAATGAACTTGTACACCAAAACCTAAAGCTCAACCCTAACAGACAGTAAAGAAAAACTATATCAGGTTATGTATACGCTATATTTAGAATATTTCACAGCCTTACCCTGGTCTCCTGCTCCCTCGATCTTTCAGTCTGTTTGTGTTATTGTGTGACTTGAATGAATCCAAACTAAACCAAAGTCACACAATAACACAAACTAACTGATGGAGGCAGCGGTGGAGCAGCAACTTCTGTTTTCTGAGCGGTACAATGACGATATAACCATAACTGAGGTATAAGTACCTCATACAACCACACTTCAAATAATCCAAACTATCCCTTTGAATGCTTCGTCCGCTGTGTGATGGCAGAATCATGCAGGTTTCAGGTCTTTCCACAGGTGACAACACTTACTGGTTTGCAGCGCTGCTGTCTGAAGGGCCCGTCCTGCCGCAGTTTGTAGTACAGGTAGTAGAAGTGGAAGCCGAAGGAGGTCGGCGCCTGGTCGAACGCCACGTGGAGGTTCGACCCCAGCTGAGACACGTTCAGGGTCTTTGGCTTCCAGACTGCACAGACAGAAACAAAACTTAACCTCCGCTCTCGTGCACATTCAACGATTAGTCGATCGACAGAAAAATGATCGGCAACTATTTTTGAATTAATTAATCTTTAAAGTAATTCTTCATGCAAAGATGGCAGAAAATGATGTTTTCAGCCACAAACATGGAGACTTCCTGTTTCTTTCTGTTCTTATATCACAATAAAGTGAATAACTTTAGGACATTTGAAGAAATCACCATCGACTTGTAGAAACTTTCGATGACTAAACAATTAATAAAGAAAGATAATCAGACGTGATAATTAAAGTAATCTTCTTTACATTGTATTCTATTATTACTCCACTTATTATTCAAATCAACAGAAAATGAATCCGTAACTATTTTGATGAACAAATAATGGTTGTAGTCGTTTCTTTTTTACGCAACAAAACCAAATATCTGGTGTTTCCAGCTTCTCAAATGAGAGGTTTGGATGCTTTTCTTCGTCATACATGAAAGTAAAGGGAATATATTTGGGTTTAAGAATGATATCTGAAGAATAGTTTGAAAAAAGACCAAAGGATTAATCGATTTATCTAGAAAAATCATCATCAGATGAATCTATAATGAATATAATCGTTAGTTGCAACAGTATTAATGAAATGTGCCAATCAGCATCACTTCAGCGGAGACCAGGTGTGTTATCTCTGACCTGCTTCATTTGTACATTGGATCATGTTTTAGGAAGAAGTCTCCCTGTTATCTCACCTGCTCCTGGTTTCATTTGCTGTTCATGGAACTTTCTCTGTAGTGTGATACATTCAGTGTAATGTACGTTTCCTTCAGTACAACAGGATTTAACAATAACGGCTTTGTGATGTTTGACTGACGTGTATCTTCTCTTAAGAACAAGACGATGGATCCTGCACTAACTCGTCTACATGTGGCTCTGGTTATGACGACGACACTGAGGAACTTACATGGTTTGCAAACCAGGTTGTCTGATCCCAGGAGGACTTCACACGCTGTGAAATGAACACACACACACACACACACAGAAATGGTTACACAACCGTTTGTTTTTTGTTCTCATTCTGCAGCCTCATCGTCACATTTGAGGGAAACACTTTGTCAGTTCCATCTGTGCGTGTCCCGTTCAGAGAGGGTTTGTTGATCATACAGATGCATATACAGTATATATAATATACAGTATATATAATATACAGATATATAAAACATGAGGATCTGCCATGAGTTGGCTTTAACTTGTCTTGGCTGCACAAAGAAATCAACCTCCCAACAACTCTAAAGCTTCACGTTCTGTCTTGTAAGCTGGTCACAAACCCAATCAACCATTTGGGATCGTACCTGCTACTTTAGAACCACCTCAGCCGAGGTTCAAAGTGAGCGTTGAACAGACCACTGATTAGACAGAGAGAATTATCACAAGCACGTCACGGGACGTCCTGCACAAACCTGCCGTTTTTAAATAACAAACTACCGTCAATGGCGAACGCTTTCTTCTCCCACTCAACCCAGATTGTTAGAAGAAGCCAGCAGACATATTTTAGCAGCCAAATCAACTTTAATTGCATGTTTTCATGTTTTCATCATGATTATTTCTGGAGTATATTTCTAACCCTTTAAAACATGACGGTTAAAATGAGACTGAACAAACCCTGAAGTAAACATGTTCTAGTTCAGTCATCGGTCGTGTTTGCATGAGGAGACTTGAGGACATTTGAGGAGACTTGAGGACATTTGAGGAGACTTGAGGATATGAGGAGACTTGAGGACATTTGAGGAGGACTTGAGACATTATTGAAGAGACTTGAGACATTTGAGGAGGACTTGAGGACATTTGAAGAGATTTGAGGACATTTGAAGAGACTTGAGGACATTTGAAGAGACTTGAGGACATTTGAAGAGATTTGAGGACATTTGAAGAGACTTGAGGACATTTGAAGAGATTGAGGACATTTGAAGAGACTTGAGGACATTTGAGGAGACTTGAGGACATTTGAGGAGACTTGAGGACATTTGAGGAGACAATTTGAAGAGACTTGAGGACATTGAAGAGACTTGAGGATATTTGAGGAGACTTGAGGACATTTGAGGAGACATTTGAAGAGACTTGAGGACATTTTGAGGAGACATTTGAGGAGACTTGAGGACATTTGAGGAGACCATTTGAAGAGACTTGAGGATATTTGAGGAGACTTGAGGACATTTGAGGAGACATTTGAAGAGACTTGAGGATATTTGAGGAGACTTGAGGACATTGAGGAGACTTGAGGATATTTGAGGAGACTTGAGGACATTTGAAGAGACTTGAGGACATTTGAGGAGACTTGAGGATATTTGAGGAGACTTGAGGACATTTGAGGACATTTGAGGAGACTTGAGGACATTTGAGGAGACTTGAGGACATTTGAAGAGACTTTAGGAGACTTGAGGACATTTAAAGAGACTTGAGGACATTTGAGGAGACTTGAGAATATTTGAGGAGACTTGAGGACTATTTAGGAGACATTGAGGAGACTTGATGACATTTGAGGAGACTTGAGGAGACTTTGAGGACATTTAAGAGAACTTGAGGACATTTGAGGAGACTTTAGGAGACTTGAGGACATTAAAGAGACTTGATGATATTTGAGGAGACTTGAGGAATATTTGAAGGAGACTTGAGGACATTTGAGGAGACTTGAGGACATTTGAAGACACTTGAGGACATTTGAGGAGACTTGAGAACATTAGTGAAACTTACAGTTGGTCCGGAGGAAGGACGGAGGGAAGAAGCTCTCGTTCATCAGAGTCGGGAAAGGAACAACACGAACCATGTAGTCGGTGTCGAAGGTCAAACCGCTGAACGTCTGACTGCTCAGCCGCTGCACGAGGTTACAAAGTGAGGAACAGTGTGAGGAACAGTGGAGACAGCGGTCACCATTTGGAGGACATGAAGGAAACATAGGAAGAAGAATCAGGCAGTAAAAAAGTTTGTCTGCTGTTTCAGAAACATGTTTTCTGCACATTAATTGAGATCATTGGGATGTAATGTGCCAGATGTGGAAGAACTTACTTTCATCTGCAGCTCTAAGTAGTTTGAAAGAGTCTATCGTAACATCATATATAATATAATCATCTGCTGTGATGCTGGAGTTTACCCTAAATAAACCCTGGTGCATGTTCTCCTGCCTCCTGTGAGTACGTTGGGTCTCCACGAGGCAGAACTCAGATACCTTGCCGACTAAGAGGTCGAGGAAGGATTCGCCTCCCTGCCTGCGAGAGGTTAGTTTGGATCGTACCGTGTTCTTGTGGGAGCAGTTGAGCTGTCGGGGGTCTTTGAGGAGGAGGTGCTGACACTGCTTCCCTTCTGGGTTCTTGTCCTCCAGATAAACTCTGAAGCCTTTAATGTGTTCGATCCCTGCAGAGACACAACAGCACGTTCAAACATCCACATCCTTCTCTCCTCGTCTCCTTTCCTCGTCTCCTCCCCTCATTCTGCTGTCAAGCAATCAAATCTATATATTCTCCTTGTTTCCTTTCCTTCTTTCTTCTCCTCTGCTTGTTTCCTCTCCTCTTCTCATTAGTCACCTGTCTCCTTGTTTCCTTTCCTTACTTCTTCTGCTTGTTTTCTTCCTCCCTTTCCTCACCTAATCTCCTTGTTCACTATGATTCTCCTCTACTTGTATCATTTCCTTTCCTACTCTACTTGTTTCCTTCCCTTCTTTCCCCCTGTTTTACTCCACTGCTCCTCCCCTCCTTGTTTCCTCCTATCTCCACCTTGTTTCCTTTCCTCTTCTCCTCTTTTCTTTCTCACCTTGTTCCTTCCCTCCTTTCCTTTTCTCTTTTGTTTCCTCGTATCTCCACCTGTCTTCTCCTTGTTCCCTTCCCTCCTCTCTACTCTCTGTGTCCTCCTCTAGTTTTCTTCCTCCACCCATCTCTTCTCCTTGTGTCCTTTTACCCCACCCCTCTCCTCCTCCTCTCTTTTTAAAACACGTCCGTTTTGTAATTACAGCTTTACATACGCAGGACATGTTTTTCCGATTAGCTCTGTGGGGAGAGAATGAAGCAGCGAGCAGCGGCAGAACAGGTTTCTCTGTCTCGAGGCAGATTCCTGAACATCTCCGTGCGTCTCTGAGTCGAGGACAGACGAGGATGTATTTGCATTTTAACGGCAGCTGCAGTGACGGCAGGTTTGTGCAGGTTCGTGTTGTTGTTTTTACTTCCCTTCAGTGTCATGGATCGTTGTGTCTCCACATGTTTCAGCTTTTATTAAAGATTTCCTTGATTAACACTTTGGTCCAGGATATATTATATGTTTATAATATTTTAAATATGTATGATGAGGATCCAACCTTTCACAATAAAACACTTGAAACAAATATCAACACCTTATTAATACTTCAACACACGATGATGAACGTTCTTCTGTTTCAGATGTTGGATTTGTTTATTTCCAGTATTCTTCATCTTTCTGTGCACAGTGTACGCTCACATGCGACTGTGACACGGAACATTTCTGTCTCTCTGTGAGAAAACAACAGGCTGTATTGTTACAGAGAGAGGTTCACCTTACACTGAGCGCACACACACACACACACACACACACACACACACACACACACACACACACACACACACACACACACATTCCTTCACGGTCAAATCGAGGTATTGTAGTACGAGATGTGATCCTCTCTTATTCTCTGGGCCTGATCAAAGGGACGCGTACACACACACACACACACACACACACACACACACACACTATATTTTTTGTATAATTTAAACTTGTTATTCTTGAAGGCTTTGAGAATTGAGAAATACTGAAACTTTTAGTAAAATAAATTAAGTTTATGTTAAGTTTAGCTACTATATATATATATAGTGTAGTATATATACACATTATATATATACTGTATATATACTGTATATATATACACAGTATATATATATAGTGTATATATACTACACTATATATATATATAGTGTAGTATATATATATAGTGTGTATATATATATATATATATATATACTATATATACAGTACATATATATATATATATATATATATATATATAGTGTATATATATATATACTGTGTATATATACTACATATATAGTGTGTATATATACTACTCTATATATATAAACAGACAGACAGGTAAACAGACAGACAGGTAAACAGACAGACAGGTAAACAGGCAGACAGGTAAACAGACAGACAGGTAAACAGACAGACAGGTACCTAGTGGACTGGCGGACCAGTGGACGATCACGGCGGCCTGATCCTCACAGGCGAGGTGGCTGAAGGAGACGTTGGTGACCTCGTGGATCACATGTTTCCCCAGCGGGTAGTTTAAGGAACAATCTGCAGGCGACACAGACACAGAGATCAGCAGCAGCTGATTATTTTGGGACATTTTGAGGGATATGTAAAATATAGACAATATGCATTTCTATTTTCTTATGGATGATGAAGGAGAAGTTGGTTCATTGATGCAGGATTCACTTTAATAAAGATTCCAGCATCACCATCGAAGCGTGGGGGTTTAAAACTTAAGACTTTAACTCAAAAATAAGTACCGAACTTTCACATGACTTGACTTTGAATTATTATGATTAGGTTTATAACTTTGAGAAACATCAGAGTCCAGCTTTTAGCTTTCCAAAAACATCTGTGTCGTTTTTATTACTTTGCAACAACAGTCACAGCCCCCAAGTGAAAAGTACAATATTTGCCTCCAAAATGTCGAGTAGACGTATAAAACAGCAGAAAACGGAGGCGCAAGTACTTCAAAATTGTACTTAAGTACAGTACTTGAGAGATGTACTTAGTTACATCGCACCACTGCATATCTGCTGGTGCATTTCAACACTGTGACGACATGAAACTCTCCAGTTGAATCATTAATACAGACAAAGAGACGCCGAGCGGTGACAGTTCAGTTTGTCCCTGAATGCATCAGCTAAGAGTTGTTTTATTGGGTAACTGGAAAGTCACATTCATTTACTCATTGCTGTGTAAAGCATATATATTTTTCCCCATGTGTACGCCTCCTCCCGTTCCCAACATTTCTTGTTTTATCTCATGAAGGACGAAGAGGCAGAGGAGGAGGAGGAGGAGGAGGAGGAGGAGGAGGAGGAGGAGGAGCAGCCAGCCGTGAACAGAGAGGGATCGGAGGAGAAAAGCTGGACTTAGGATGTAGAAAGAAAAGGGGCGTGCGCTCAGACACGACTGACTGCTCCTCTTTCCTCCTGCCAGCCAGCCACCTATTGACGGAGCGGATTGAGGTGAAGAAGAGGAGGAGGAAGAGG
Organism: Cottoperca gobio; assembly: GCF_900634415.1. NCBI lineage: Eukaryota > Metazoa > Chordata > Actinopteri > Perciformes > Bovichtidae > Cottoperca > Cottoperca gobio. The sequence goes on from NC_041359.1 coordinate 26,007,703, forward strand.
AGCTTAAAAAAGGATGGAGATGACTGGGAAGAGGTTAGGAGAGCATGGGATGTGACACGAGTCACTGCTCCTCTTCCTCTCATCCTCCTCAAAGCGGGGTCATGTTCAGGGCTAAAGGAGAAGGTCACGGCTGGTCGCGCCTCTTCCTCCTCGTCTTCCGCCACCATAAAGCTTCTCTATAGGATATAAGGAGGAGAGAAAGGTTGCAGCCTCCTCTTTTCCTCCTTTTTGTATTTAGAGCTTCTTTAAAAGACAAAGGAGAGGAGGAAGAGGGGGATGAACGAGGGATGTGAGGAAGTTCACTGGTGCTGGAGGAAGAGGAAAATCTTCATATTCAGCTCCCTACTCCTCTTCCTCCTGCTCTCAGGAGGAGATGGAGGCCCTCACACACCCTTCTTCATCTTCCTCCTTATTATTATCAGTTGTATTATGTCCTTTCATAATAAAACAAGAGCTTCTCCTCCTTCAAAGTGGGATTAAATTAATTTCACGTGTGGTATGATGAATAACTCTAAATACTACGATACCCATGAGCCTCAGCTGCTGTTTGAGGCGCAATTCCGAGCAAATTAAAAAAGCTTTGTTGTTGCCGTTTGTAGCAAAGCCCGACCCAAACTCTGAACTGGATTAAACAGCTTTCTGAGCAATCATCAGCTTCAGCTCACTGTTAGCGGAGCACATGATCAAATTCGAAGCTCTCTCGGTTTCTTCCTGAAATGCACTTGGTGTAGGATGACCAGACCCTGTCCTGTTGGTCCCCGAACCTTAGACTAAACCCGAGTTACATAAACATTTACGGAGGGAAATTAAACCATCCATCGCTGACATGGAGCCAAAAAGCAAAACTGTATGCAGGTAGCAGGAGGAGTTATATAAACGTGAATCATTGCTGCCTTACGAGATTCAAACTAATCTTTTTTAAAGACCCAGGAAAGAAAACTACTATAATTATTATTATTACTGTTATTATTACTATATTATTATTATTATTACTGTTATAATTATAATTATTATTATTATTATTACTATTATTATTATTACTGTTATATTATTATTATTATTACTAGTTATTAATTAT
>NC_041359.1:26011280-26024140 GCF_900634415.1 Cottoperca gobio
TCATGATGAACAAAGTCATTGTGCAGATTTACAGAGTTATAGAGGAACTCACTGTCAGCTCTGAGGGAGACGGCCAACCTGCGACCTCCATCTTCTCCAGACTGCACCTGAGAGAGAGAACCATATTATTTTATTTATTGATTATTTTGTCATCATTTCCAACTATTTTGATAATAGATTAATTGTAAAAGTAATTTTTCATGCTAAAAAAGCAGAACATTCAGTTTTATCCTCTCAAATATGGAGATGTCCTCCTTTTCTGTCCTCTACCACATGAAACTAAACATCTTTAAAGACTTCACATCAGAGACGTTTCTGACATTTTATAGACCAAATGATTAATCAATTAACCTAGAAAACAATCAGCAGATGAATCTATAAGGAACATAAAAGTTAGTTGCAGCCCCAGTAGCCTGTTGCTAACTCTTCAGGTGCTCCTCTCTAACTGACCGGAGTAGAAACAACATGTAACTTTAGTTCCTGCTGCTGGTGGAAATCTTCCAGAAACATCACCTGGGTTTCCAGAGTTAAAAAAACACGACTGAGCTGTTGTAGTCGTCCAAAGCTTTATTAAATACAAAGGACGGCCGGTACAGTGACACGCGATGAGGAGTGTGATAAGCTGAGGTGTGACTGCCTTCTTTCTGTGTCCCGACACAAAGACGGGGAGTCTCATGAGGTTCCAGCAGAGCAGTTTTACAGCTTTGACCTTGTTTTCATGTTGCCCTGCCACACACACACACACACACACACACACACACACACACACACACACACACACACACACACACACACACACACACACACCACCTTGTTACAGAGGTGTCAGACTGTGGTCACACAACAACCACAGACACACACCTGAAACCAATCAGACAGACTCCCTACTGTGTGTGTGTGTGTGTTATAGAAAGTGTGCCATGCTTATTAGCAGTCACTGTACCTCAACAACCCATCCACACACACACACACACACACGTTTGTAATTATAAACTTGTGAAGACCTTCAAACAGGCACTAACATGAACCCTGAAACCACATTTTACCATCAAAAGCCTTTTGAAGAGGTGAGGATCAGACACAATGTCTTTACTTTCCATAAATGTCCTCAAAGTGATCCTCAGAAAGACACACACACACACACACACACACACACACACACACACACACACACAGAGTTTGATCCAATCATGTTCTTATTCATCACATATGTTGCCTTCAGTTTGCCTCCACTGCTGACCTTTGACCTCTCGAGGTTTACGTGCTGCTGTGTGCACAGATGTCCCGCTGGCAGCATGAAATAGGAGGCTAATTAAAATCAAGGGAAGGTTTTCACTGAAGGCACACAAAAAGAAAAGCAGACTTCCTGATTGGTTGCACTGAGACACTTCCCTGCTGACCTCACACCGAGATAAGGAAACTTCTGGAGCGACTTGTCCTGCAGCGTTAGCGTTAGCGTTAGCGTTAGCGTTAATTAGGTTTGTGAATAAAAGACTGAATGTGGAGGAATCAGAGACGAACGTCAAACACACAGAGCGCTGCACAGAACAACCGTAACAGCATTTAAGCTACTAGAGATGCCGACAGCGGACATAATGCAAGAAAAGATGTTTGTTTATGACTGTGAATATACAATACTGTTATGATACACACATTAAAACAAACACACTCTGTGAAACATGGGTGGTAAATGGGTTTTATTTATATTTTAAAAAGCTGCTCTGTATACTGACACTAGAATCCTTTAAAAAAGGTAAAACACAACATTTGATCAGTATCAGTACTTTAAGAATGACATTACGGCTTCACTCCTTCCGTTCTTACCTTTCACAATAAAAGCCCGACACACATCCACTGACTGCTCACAGGACGGAACTTAAATTCACATTTCACCAGTAACTCAACAGCATGTTCCATGTTCTGTAATTTACTATTCCATGACTGTTTCTGTTTTAGTTTTTTGATCAGTGTCAAGATATTCAGGGCAGATATCGTGTTAGAGTCGTGAGTGTGGTATCGTGACAACACCCCCCCCCCCCCCGCCGCCACCAGACAATTCATTCTTTACAACTCACAATTTTCAAACAGTCAGACAGAGAAAGACACTCTTCTTCCTTCCTGTTGCCAGGTGTTTCTGACTAGTAATAATCATTATCACACACACACACACACACACACACACACACACACACACACACACACACACACCCTGAGGCCTGAACAGACTGAGACTCCTCAGCAAACATCAGAAAAAAAGAAAGAAGAGAGAAGAAGTAAAACAAATAAAGATTTAAAAAGCTGTAAGACGTCAGCAGACACAGTGAACGTTCAAGAAATGTCACAGGTTCAACTCCTGTGCGGGGGTCACGTTTTAAAATGACTACAAAGAACAGAAGTGAACTACAAATCTCTAAACCTTGAAGCCTGAAGCGTGCTTAATTTCCCTGGGGAATCCCCCACCACACACACACACACACACACACACACACACACACACACACATAATGAGTTCCTGTGGTAATCAGACAGCTAATTGCAGGCTCAGTTATCTGAACATCAACAGCAATTGATCACATTGCTGGAGGTTAGGGAAGAGGGAGGCAGGAAAGGATACAAGGGAGCAGCATACAGAGAAAGGACGATTCAGAAGGGGGGGCGGAGTGAAGGATGATGGGAGAAGTAATCACCAACCCTGCAGAGAAGGAAGGAAGTAAGGAAGAAGAGATGGAGGGATCTGATTAAACAGGAACTCCTTCAATTACAGCTTTCAAGGTTCACGTCGCAGACTTCTCCCTCTCCCTCATTTTGTTTGGGGCGACCTGAGCAGTTCCAGATGTGGGACGGAGAACATGGACACACTCACAGGCTGACCTTTAATCAACATACTGCTCATGAGAAGAGATTTTGTTACTCTTCTGGTAAAGACTGAAATTGTATCTGACAAAAGATTCATGATTTTGTTCACTTAAGTTGCCGGTGCGCTTAATCGGTACTCAGGATGTCACCACGCCAGAAATGTAGAAGTCGATACCAAGACCAGAGAAACTCCACGATTCTCCAAACAATAAATCCCACGTACTGGTTTGGTATTTATTCAAGTTTCTCGTAAAAAAGACGACGTTTTACAAGATAACATTTGAACAGATCATGATAATGTTATAATTTACCTTCGCAAATTATCAATCTCACCTGATTAGAGCGTCAACGCACAATAAGGTAAGTCAATGGAACCTCGCTCCACCACCGCTAACAGCTAACAGCTAACAGCTAACAGCTAACAGCTAACAGCTAACAGCTAACTTTAACTCGCTCTCCTGCTGATTTGTTGTTCACAATGTAGCATTATCAGGGGAAGACAGGGTGCGTCCCCTGGACTCGTCAATAGTGAGTTCACTGCGTCCTAGACGGCGTTAGTCTCGAGCCCTAACGGTATATCACATTTTCAGTATTTTGGCATCCACTTGGTACCGAAGTATCGGTTCTCGTCTCTAACCAGAACTGCTTGTTAGACGGTCAAACAGCTTCAGAAAGCGGTGCCGAGGTGAGCAAGTAACCAGGGTTTGAACTTCTCCCTAAAACTTCCTTTTTTCATTCGTCACACAACCATTTCAGTCACTTTTCATGCAAAACAACTGGCACAAAGAACATTATACTCACTGTGTGTGTGTGTGTGTGTGTGTGTGTGTGTGTGTGTGTGTGTGTGTGTGTGTGTGCGTAGTTGATCAGAGTCTTGTCCATGCAAAGGCCTCAGGGCGAACAGAAACTCAGCCCTGTTCCTCTTAATGTCTTCCCGTCTCTTACACACACACACAAACACTACCATATGGGACGACATGGCACCACTGGAATGTGTGTGAGTGTGTGTGTGTGTGTGTGTGTGTGTGTGTATTTTGGGGGTTATTATTTGCTAGTTACTACATTTAAGTAGTCTAGTTTTTCTAGCGAAAGGGCAGAAAATGCTGTTTCAGCCTCTAAAAAACAGGAGATTTTCTGCTTTTCTCTGTTATACATTATATTAAATATATATATATATATATATATATATATATATATATATATATATATATATATATATTAAAGTGAATATCTTTGGGTTCAGACAAAACAAGACATTTTAAGAGGTTGGACTTTGAGAAACCGGGATGGACATTTTTCACCAAGGTTTTTATAGAGAAACAATTCATCTAGAAAAGAATCTGCAGATTTTTCTTTTGAGGCACGCATGAGTGTCTTTACAGCTACCAGGTGATGTGTGTCAGTACATGTGAACACATGGTGTCGTCAGTGTTGACGGATAGTGTGTGAAGAAGGAGGTTAGCTTCGTCCCAGTGTGTCAAGAAGTAAATCATCGGAGATGCACGCTGATGGAAAAACCAGATCCTGGTCAATTGAGTGCTGACGCTGTGAAGAGCACAGAGACAACTCATCAAGCCAACAATATCATATCCTGCTGAATATGGACGACGTCTCCGTGACGTCAGGTTTCTAAAGAGCCGCTGTGAAGCTCAAAGTGGGCGGCGAGCATCATCGGTGGAGTTGAGGCGTGGCAGTGACCTGAGACGGCACCAACCTGTCACTCAAAGCAGCCACGCCCCTAATAATGCGTAACGTTAACCTTAATATAATTATACCGGTGAGTTCTATAAAGATTCATCCCACGTAAAGTTGTCATGAACAGGGAAATGAGTTGTAGAGATAAAAAGTGTTTTTTGTTTATTATATTATATAACATTATATAACATTATATAATGTTATATAATGTTATATAATGTTATATAACATTATATAATTATAATGTTATAATGTTATATAACATTATATAACATTATATAATGTTATATAATGTTATATAATGTTATATAACATTATATAACATTATATAACATTATATAACATTATATACATTATATAATGTTATATAATGTTATATAATGTTATATAACATTATATAACAGGGGTCACTAACAGGCCGACCGCGGTCCGAGTCCGGACCCAGACGCCGATCTCTCCGGACCCGGACCTATAAATTATTGAGGGATTTTCTATTTTAACCGCCGCAGCTTCTCTCGTTCTTACGGCACTGGTTTAGCGGCTCAGGAAACTCACAGACCAATTACATGCAAGTTTTCCATCCCACGTGACGCTACTCAGCCAATCAAGTCTGTGCATTCCAACCGGCAAACATTGCGACTCTGAATAACACAGATGAGAGGCGCGTGACAGGACGGAAAGAGGAGTTAGTGATACAGGAGAGAGAAGACGGAGAAAGGGAGACAAACACAGACGAGTGAGCGGCAGACAGGGAGACAAACACAGACGAGTGAGCGGCAGACAGGGAGACAAACACAGACGAGTGAGCGGCAGACAGGGAGAGAAACACAGACGAGTGAGCGGCAGACAGGGAGAGAAACACAGAAGAGTGAGCGGCAGACAGGGAGAGAAACACAGACGAGTGAGCGGCAGAAAGGGAGAGAAACACAGACGAGTGAGCGGCAGACAGGGAGAGAAACACAGACGAGTGAGCGGCAGACAGGGAGACAAACACAGACGAGTGAGCGGCAGACAGGGAGAGAAACACAGACGAGTGAGCGGCAGACAGGGAGAGAAACACAGACGAGTGAGCGGCAGAAAGGGAGAGAAACACAGACGAGTGAGCGGCAGACAGGGAGAGAAACACAGACGAGTGAGCGGCAGACAGGGAGAGAACAAGAACTACTCATGGCCTCTCCAAGAAGAGAGAAGTCAACAGAGCTTTCAACCCAGACTCATTCATGTTCATCCTTCCCACTGGAGCACAACACCAGCGTCTCATGTGCTCAGAGACCGTGGTGCTCATTAAAGTGGTGATGTGAAACGCCACTATGAGACAAAGCACAACGTTTTTCACCAAACATACCCACTCAGGTCTGAGGTCACAGAACATAAGCACTCAGCCCAATGTGATTTAGATTCTTTCAAAAGTTATCTTATTTATTTTCTCAAGTATATTTCTAAATGCAGCCCGAGAAGACCATTATACATATCTACAGTATTATATATATCTGTATAGTTCAATGTTAAGTGACAATAAATATTGTCTAAATGTTTTTAAATGGTACTTTCTTTATTAGATTTGAAGCCTCCGACAATTGGTCAAGTTGCAGTTTACATCCATGTCTGTCCAAAATGTATCACTTCCTCTTTTTACCCTATTATACATTTGTGTGAAACTGTCATAATTAGCATTTGATTTCATGAGTTACGGCAGAAAACATGTTTGTGAGGTCACGGTGACCTTTGACCTTTGACCACAAAGATCTGATCAGTTCATCCTCGAGTCAAAGTGGAAGAAATTCCCTCTCAAATATTAAGTTCATGAGACTGTGACGCAACATAACAACCACATCTGATCTCCGCAGAGGAGGAACACGTCCAGGAAGGAAAAGCTGGAAACAAAAGTGAGGTGCAACAATGCTGAGAAAGATGTGTGTGTGTGTGTGTGTGTGTGTGTGTGTGTGTGTGTGTGTGTGTGTGTGTGTGTGTGTGTGTGTGTGTGTGTGTTCGGGGGCAGCCAACCAGAGATTTCCCACCACAGGAACAAAACCTGCAGCTTCCACCTCCTGCATGACTGCTCCTCAATGACCACCCCCCCCCCCCCCCTTCACAACTCCTCCTCCTCTCCCAGGAGGAGCTGCTCCTCTCCTGCTGTGTTAGTTTGTCTTTTAAAAACTCTCGTCACAGGGACGGGACCCGGGATAAAACCCTGACTTCATTTGAAAGGACACAAACCAACTCCAGCAGCAGCCGCGTGAATGAGTCATGTGACCTTCAGTTACTGTGTGACCGCCACTAACATGCAACACTTTCCTCAACACACACACACCGAGAGGGAAGTTTGCAATTACCTGCAAATATTGACATAACATAAAACAAATGGAGAAAAAGTGGATCAAATAAGATAAACCTTTATTGATCCTCAGCTGAGAAATCACAGCAATGAACAGAAATACATAATAAGAGATGCTGTACAATGTATAGAGTGTGTGTATATGCTGTACGTATCCACCGTTTCTTTTGCACTATTAATATTGTTTACGACGTACAGAAACACGGGATACTTGTGTACATTATAGTTCTGCATACTCCTTCCCTTTATTTGTTGTGTAAGTATTGTGTTAATACTCAGTTTGATATTATTGTGTGTTGGTGTTTGGCTGAACTGTTTCCTGAAAGCTTGGTGCCATTAAAGACCCTTTGAATTGAGATGAATTGTAAAAAAAATGGAGTCAAATTCCTTGTGTGTGCACATACTTGGCCAGTAAAGCCAAAACTGACACTGAAACATCTCAAAGACTCAGAAGTTGTCCAGCGGGGCGCAACGGGACGTTGAGAAAGATGAATGGACCAGGCAGCAACCCAATGCACTCGTTTTGACTCCCTCATGACCGACACACACGCTTGTTCCCTCACTTACGAACAGAAACTTCAAACTAAATATGTTCCAACTGTCTTTGACAAGCTGCCGGCTCATCACTCTGCAAATAAACTACTTTGTCCTGCAACAGTTTTCTGCAACGTGAGAAATGTTGGTGAAGTATTCCTTGAAGGCTCCCCGGGGTTTCCTCTGCCCGTCTTCAAACACTATATAATAAAACATCTGTCATACAGAAGGTTCCTGAAACCTTTTCCCTTATCTTTGGAGGTGAAATGCAACAGAAAACAGAGTTTAAAGACGCTTTTTGAGCCTTTAAACCAGGGGTGTCCAAACTACGGCCCGCGGGCCAACTGTGGCCCGTGGTCCATTTTTAATTGGCCCGCAGCAAATTCTAAAAGTATAATGGAATATGTCCCAGATAGAAACTTGCGCTTGAATGTTTTGTACGTCTTGTTCTAACACAGAAACACAGTTTTGACTTGTCACTAACTTAAAACATCACGTGTCAGATGAAGCTGGTGCTTTAGATGTTTACTGATTGCATGTGATGAGAGCACAGATGTGACGGACACCGCACAGCTGTTCATGTTTTTGCGGATAGTTGACGATAACTTTTGTGTTATGGAAGAGCTGCTTGGTTTTAGGAGTCTAAAAGGCACAACGTAATTTGAGCACGAGGACTTAACCACAGAGAATTTAAAGCTTTCCTGTGATGTCGATGCTGAATACGGAGACGTGCTCCACAGTTCTGATGTGCGCTGGCTGAGTCGCAGCTCCGTGCTGCAGCGGGTTTACCGAGCTCTTCATGAGCTGAGAGACCCTCCATGTTTGGCAGACCTGGTTAGTTGATCTTACTGGTCATCTCAACACTGAACAAGAGCCGACTGCGCACATGAAAGCATTCTGTGTGAAGCTCCGACTCTTTGAGACACAACTACGCAACTTCAATGTTGCGCACTTCCCCACTCAAATACGTGAGCAAACATTTTCTGTTAACTCTGAACAAAAGCAGACTGAGAACCAAAATGAGCGACAGCATCTCTGTGATGTCCTTCGTATCTCAACCACCAAACGTACTCCTGACCTGCAGCATCCTTCAGTCCACAGCATCACTGCTCCCACTGAGTCCACTGAAGTTCCAGCATCGATTCTTCACCTTCTGCCTAATTCAGTCGCAAGAAAAGCAGAAGAAGAAGAAGAAGAAGAAGAAGAAGAAGAAGAAGCAGAAGAAGAAGAAGAAGAAGAAGAAGAAGAAGAAGAAGAAGAAGCAGAAGAAGCAGAAGCAGAAGAAGAAGCAGAAGCAGAAGAAGAAGCAGAAGAAGAAGAAGAAGAAGCAGAAGAAGAGAAGAAGAAGCAGAAGAAGCAGAGAAGAAGAAGAAGAGAAGCAGAGAAGCAGAAGAAGAAGCAGAAGAAGCAGAAGAAGAAGAAGAAGAAGAAGCAGAAGAAGCAGAAGAAGCAGAAGAAGAAGAAGAAGAAGAAGCAGAAGAAGAAGAAGAAGAAGCAGAAGAAGAAGAAGCAGAAGAAGCAGAAGAAGAAGAAGAAGCAGAAGAAGCAGAAGAAGAAGCAGAAGAAGAAGAAGAAGAAGAAGAAGAAGAAGAAGCAGAAGAAGCAGAAGAAGAAGCAGAAGAAGAAGAAGAAGAAGAAGAAGAAGAAGAGAAGAAGCAGAAGAAGAAGAAGCAGAAGAAGCAGAAGAAGAAGAAGAAGAAGCAGAAGAAGCAGAAGAAGAAGCAGAAGAAGAAGAAGAAGAAGAAGCAGAAGAAGAAGAAGAAGAAGCAGAAGAAGAAGAAGCAGAAGAAGCAGAAGAAGAAGAGAAGCAGAAGAAGCAGAAGAAGAAGCAGAAGAAGAAGAAAAAAGAGAAGAAGAAGAGAAGAAGCATAAGAAGAGAAGAAGAAGAGAAGAAGCAGAAGAAGAAGAGAAGAAGAAGAAGAAGAAGAGAAGAAGAAGAAGAAGAAGAAGCGAAGAGAAGAAGAAGAAGAAGAAGAAGAAGAAGAAGCAGAAGAAGCGAAGAAGAAGAAGAAGAAGAAAAGAAGAAGAAGAGAAGAAGAAAAGCAGAAGAAGCAGAAGAAGAATAAGAAAAGAAGAAGAGAAGAAGAAGCAGAAGAAGAAGAAGAAGAAGAAGAAGAGAAGAAGAAGAGAGAAGAAGCAGAAGAAGCAAGAAGACAAGAAGAAAAGAAAGAAAGAAGAAAAGAAGAAAGAAGAAGAAGAGAAGAAGCAGAAGAAGAAAGAAGCACACATGTTTCATTATCGGACGCCCACCCCAGCCGCGACGCTTCGTAATGCTCTCTGATGCCAAAAACACACCGAAGCCCAGGAGGATGATGGGATACGTGGACATGGTAACGGCTTTGAAAAGAAAAGAGAAAGAAGGAGATGAAGAATCCAGAGAAAGAGTCTTCCTCCGCTGAGACAGATGTGATGGCTTCAGCAGATGTTTCAGAGTTCAAACCTAAATCATCTCTCATTCCTGCCTCCTGCAGCCAACCTGATTTATGAAACATCCAGGGACTGTTTCTTTCATCAGCTTCAGGGATTACGTGAATTCTGGTTTCAACACAAACCCGAAAACCACAGGAAAATGAACATGTGCCGGACAAAGAGCAGTGACAGTGGAAGCATCGCCTGCAGCCTGCACGAGGAAACAACAAAAGAGCTACACATGTGAAATTCAATCCAGGAGGCCGGTTTGAGTTGTAGATGCAGGAATTTAAAAGGTTTATCAGACTGCAAAACAACACAGTTTATAATATCATGAGGAAGGATTCAACAACTCTGCGGAGATATATTCAGATCCAGACTCCACTGTGTGTCCTCTTTATACACTCTACCTTATTGCATTCATTCAAATAAACGTTGCACGTACAGTATGTTGATATTTTAGTGGTAGTTTTGTATATTATAGTGTATTCTAACTTATTTATTTATGTTTGATTGTGTATTCTATCGATAGAAATCTTTATAGTGTTGATACTGTATTCACTGTGCAGTTTGGGATCATTAAAGTACGTCTCTCTGGTACACAACGTGCACGTCACAAAGTCCTTTACCAGAAAGGTGCACATGTGTATTTGATCGGCCAAAGCAGCCGGATGATGTCGTTTTGCATCGAGGCAAAAGTTGAGCCGGGTTCAGCTTTTTGTCAGAGAGCCCTGCATAATAATGACACGGCCCCCCCACCCCCCCACTGTTACAACGCAGGAGTCTCATTGAAATGAACGAGGAGGCAGCACACGGGTCTGAAATAATGACTGAAATTTGAATTAATTCTAAATGTTTAACACTGAAGAGTCAGAGGAAGAGAGAAGACTTCCAGTGAGTGGCACAAAGAGACACAAAGACCTGAATAACTCCGGCCGACAGTGTAACCACCTAAAGACAAACAGTTCACTCACACAGGACCAAGAAAAGCACAGACACATCGCTTGAAACAGGATTAATCGATTATAGATAAAGAAATCTGCTCTGTCTAAATATGCTCAGGGACAGTTTCAAAAGGAAGCTGACATGTAAAACTAGCAGAGCATTTATGGCTCTCACACACACACACACACACACACACACACACACACACACACACACACACACACACACACACACACAGAGCACTAATAACCTCACACCTGTAGAATAGCAGGTCCTCACACCCCCATCCTGCAGCCTTTGATGTGTGTGTGTGTTTCTGAAAAGAGAGGGGAAGCAGGAGCGAGAGGGGGGAGGTGTGTGTGTGTGTGTGTGTGTGTGTGTGTGTGTGTGTGTGTGTGTGTGTTTGGGGGTTGCAGGAAGGAATGTTTGAGCAGAGTAAACAGTGTGAAGCTTCCTGTAGAAAACACTTCAAAGCCAGAGAGAGGAAACCAGGATCACACACACACACACGCACACCACACACACACACACACACACACACGCACACACACACACAGCATCAAAGACAGGTAGGAGTCATCTATCAACACAGGGAAATTAAAACCTGTAGAGCACGCTACACAACACACAGACGAAGAAGAAAGTCACATCACTCGCTTTTTAAACATCTAAAAATCTTCACATAACTTCCTACAAGTTGTCTTTTTCACGACGCTTCATCGTAGACCTGAAGAGCTCAGTCGATTCATCAAATAGTCGATCCAAAAGTGCCGATTTGTCTGATTATACAACAGAAACGAACATGGTGTCTTAACTCATGATGATGAACAGAAGAAGGATATAAAGGATATAAAAGAATGATAATAAATATACTTAAATCAATGACAAGATCTTCCAAAGGTAACAAAAATAAAGGTTTTGGGTTCTGATACAACCTTCTGTCCTCCTCAAATCGATAGGAAACATCTTCAGTGTTACAGAAATGTATCGCATGTTGGGCTGTTTTTGTGTTTTTTAAATTTATGGCAAGAAAGCTTACACAAGGCGGAAATACAAAAACTGTCGGTTTGAGGATTTCTCTCATTTTCTTTGGGTTTTTACAAGTTTTAAAAAGTTTAAAAGTGTATAATTGTATAATCGATTAAGCTAGAAAGTAATTTGCAGATTAATCGCTAAATGAAAATAATACTTAATTGTGTGAACGTCTCACAGCGACACACAGGTGAACCTTTTGAAACGTTTGAAAGGATTTAAAACAGAACTCACTGTAAACTTCTGCAGTAATGATGGTTCAGGCTGATTATAATGTGCAGAAACAAAGCTGCAGGAGCAGAGCAGCAGTGTGGAGGCGGTGCATCCGTTTACATATTCCTGTTTTCCACATCAAATGCTTTTAACAGAACACAAAAGGCAGGAAATCAGCTTTACTACCTGGCATTCCCCGAAACCACAAAACTCAGATGGAAAGAAGTGGAAGCTGCGTTTCATCCTTCTGAAATATTTGTAATTCAGCACCAAGTACTATTTTACCATCATTTCTGCTTTAACCATTCTCTGCGTTTGTTTAGCCTGCAAAAATAACAATGTAACCAAAGATACACCACATACAATGTATTTAAAAGATATGTTTCAAAGGGAGGAAACGTCCAATTACCATTTTCTTTAAAAGCAGTCTGTGCAGACAGGAGTGTCACTAGTCTGACTTTAGAGACATTGTTAACTACTTTAATTTCTCTGTATGGGATAAATACATTTTTCATCTTACCTTTAGTACAGTTTGAACAAGTTGATATCTCAAAATGTCTGTTTTCAAAGTCAATAAAACACATAAATGAGTTTTGGGAGTCACTTTTCAACTCAGCTTTGATACAGTACTCAACATCCAATGTGTTTTTCGTAAAGTTTACCATAATCACATGCTGTCTTTTTGGGAGACAGAGAATAGTGTAAACCTGTTGTAAAATTAGATAAAAGGCATCTATGGTGGATAACATGTATGCCGAATTCAACAGGACACCACACTTATTCAGGAAAAGTGTAAAGTCTGTCTTCTATTGTCTGCAGATTTACAGTAGAGCTGGGATCT